>NC_044366.1:18551391-18781391 GCF_007364275.1 Archocentrus centrarchus
TAGGTACATGATTGGCAATTTTTGTCATGATCCTCTCATTATTAACATAAAAATTGACGCGAAAGACGCGGTGCAAAATTATATGCACCTTCTAGCTGATTAGAGGTGTCCCTATAGAGAAGAGGCTGGGTGTTGGAGAAGCTATTGCTGCCAAAATCTGAGTCTATTAGGCCTATAGTGAAGAAAGATATGCTACTGGGCAAAAAAGTAGACCGTCTGCTATATCTAAATTTAGGGAAGCATAATTAGTTCACGTTTGTATCTTAAAACCAAAGTCAAGATGGCCAGGCTGGGTTTGTCACATAGACTATTGGACACTTAAGCTGTAGAAATGTGGAATGTGAGTTAGCTGCAATTTATGGTTTCATTCGAAAAATTGTAGAAACAGATTATTTTAAATGGTACATTTATTGGGGAATTGGGATGGAATGCAATAATAATAATAAAAATAGCTCAGATGTTCTGAGGTTTTTTCCCCTCAAATGTGTAAATGAATCCAGTAGCTCCCGTAAAAATGGTTCTACACACGAACACAAGCCTTTAGAAAAGTTATTACTTGCAAAATTTTCAGTGTTGGGTATTATTGTTTGTTTCGGTTTAAAAAAAAAGTCTCTTCCAGTTAAATCAGACTTTTAGATATTAATCTTCGAGTTTTAGGTGTGTATTTGTGATACTGCCTAATGCTTTACCCAGGTGCTACCCCTATTTAAGGTAGGCCTATCCCCTAAAGTAGGACTGGAGCAAAATAGGAACTGGTCGTGTAGGCTGCGGGATGAGTTATCTGTTAAGTGAACTTTCTTCTCGTTGGTCTGGTGACGGGACTGAAGTCTTGCTGAGAACCGCAGCAGAATATGGCAAAAATCCACTCTCGGATCTTTGCCCGGAAGCTGTGCAGGTAAAGTCAGCGCTGGCGCTCCTGGAGCCCAATGCGCTTGCCGTCTGGCTGCTATGGCAGCTCAGACACGAACAAGGCCCGGTAGCTGACGGAGCACTGACCGCCGCCGCTGCTGCCGCAGCCGCCGCCGCCGCGGATGCAGCGGCTGAACTATTCAGGCCTGCAGGCGACTGGTAGAGTCCCGGGTGCCTGAAGCTGCACAGGAGCTCTGGCCGTGAGTATGGGTGGGAGAGCGCTCGGAAGGTATCGAGGGGGCGGATGGAAGTGGCGAAAGGTGACGAGGCGGCACCGGTGGCGGCGGCGGCCGCTGCTGCTGCCGTGACACCGACGTGCGGGTAGTAATGTAGAGGCATGTGCGAGTGGAAAGGGTAAGGTAGACTTCCTGTAGCTGCCGCATGCGTCATCATGTAAGTGTAGAAGCTAGGGTCTGCTGGATGGGGCCAGGACATCGCCAAACGCTGCCTTTTATCCTTCATCCGCCTGTTCTGGAACCACACCTGCACACAGAGTCAAAACAAGCCCCATATTGAAGCTGCCATGTTGTTTCCAAGCTCAGACCTCTGAAGAGCTGAGCTGTTTGCTCAGGACAGACACGTTACCTGCACTGATTGCAAATGTTTCTTACAAATGTTCTTGAACTAATAATTAGTTTATAGTCAGTCCGTTAAAGTATTTGTTTTTTGCAGTTAGTTTTGCAGGGTTTTTTTTTCTTACGATTAAGATACAAATTATTCGTATACATAACGTAAAATTTGTCACTATCCACATATTTCACTGTTTAATAAAAGCGCCTTTTTGTGTGCAAGACAAAATAAAAAAAAAAAAAATCAGCCCAAAATTCTGCACCATTTGATGCACAGGAATAAAGATAACATGGCCTCTATTTTTAACTGTAGAGTATTGTCATTATTATTTTTTTTTAAATTACTACAGCATGTTTTCTCTGCACAAAAACATGCACCACACACACATGCACACACACACAAACAGGCATAGTTAACCAAGCTTAATCTGCAACCTACCTTAATGGTAGTTTCGGGAAGATTTAGCGTCGCTGCTAATTCACATCTTCTCGGTCTCGAAACATAATTTTCCCTGTAAAACTCTTTTTCCAATCTTGCGATTTGTTCTCTGGTGAAAGCAGTCCGATATCTTCTGACTTGATCGGTATTTGAATTGTTTGATCCTCCCGTTGAATTACCGTTCATGTTCGGGAGGGAGTTGGAGCTTGTGTTGGAAGATCCAGAGCTACTATCTGAAAAACCTGAAATTAAAAAAAAAAAAAAAAAAAAAAATCAAAAATTTATTGTAATAATAATAATTATATAGATTTACTTGCGAGTGGGCCTACCGTATTTGACAGTGGAGTAAAGACACAGGACGTTTATGTAATTCGTAAATTCATCCATATAATAATAATAATTATAATAATAATGATAATAATAATGATGATTATAGTGATAATAATGATAAAATTACAATTTTGCTTTTATTTTTGTCTTTAGATGAAAGAAATAAACGACTATTATAACAATAATAATAAGATTCGTGCCCAGATAAATAGAATTACCAAGAGAAAAATGGATGAAAATACAATCTTACCTTTGTTGTTTTCCTTGTGCTGGCTCGGGGAGCGATGCGCAGGGCATCCTACCTCCACATCACTGTTAATATCTGATTCTTGCGAAACTTCGGAGTAAAGGCTCATTTTCTTCCTGCTTTCTGACGAGGAAATTTCCGCCGAAGAAGAATTTTCACTGTTATGGTGTGTACCGAAAAGACTGTCAATTTCAAATTTGCTTTTCGCCGGGATGTCCCCAAGATTTCCATGGAGAGAAGCGGAAGTTATTCTCGGGCTTAGTCGTCCCCCGTGCTGGGAGTTTTCCAGGGCCTCCAGCACTGAATTTCCAGGCGTGTCTGCGAGCCTCTTCGCGGCGACAGGACTGTGGAGACCTCTCTCCATCAATATCATCTCTTTTCTTATCCTCTCCATCATTAAGCCGTGGAAGACGAAGAAGAAAAGAAAAAAACGCACACACACACACCACTTGTCCAGGGGGCTGGAGCACCAATGAGTTGTGTCGGAGCTAAATCCGCATGCAACTCAGCAACTGTGTCTAAATAACTGTCTCTAAACCTTTTTATAAGCAACACGCAAAAATGAAAGAATCTAAACGCAATCGACGAGCGACTGCTCAAAATGAGCCGTGCATCCTCCCCACAGCAGCAAAATGTCATTCATCAAAAGTGGCTGCTGTTCGTTGTTAAAATGCTAGGCTGACGTTGCTCCAATGATCATTTATTGTAACAGGTTTATAAGCAAATAAATAGGAGAGGGCTGTCACTTGATGATGGAGGCGGCCTTCGGTCAGACGAATAATATCCAAGTGGAGAGGAAGAGAGAAGTGAGGAGCGAGGTGCTTGTCCCTGGGTTGATCTCTGAGTCTGTTGTAGATTGCTCTTGGGTTTGGCCTCTTGGGTGAAATTGACAGTCTGATTAATAAAATGAGCGGAGCAACATTTCCCTCTTCATTTAGGAATATTATTATGCTTTGATTCTCCATTGTTTGCCTCCTCTCTTTCCGCCCTCCCCCTCCGTAATCGTTGTTCTTTTATTTATTCCTTTTATTTCGTTTTTTCCCCCCTTTTTTAAATTTGTTGCCATTTTTGCGACTTAATCAGAAGCGCAATAAGATTAAGGTACAAAACGGTGACACGAGAATAACAGTGCTATTTTTCAGATACTGTCACCATGAGGATTTTTTATTATTATTATTATTATTTTATTTTGTTAAAGTATGTCTTTTTCTCCGTTATTCAACTTACACTCAGGTCTTTTAATCGTGAACATTTCGTTGCGGTGATCGCACCTGGATTTTTACACGGCAACACGCGCAAATATTTATCAGTTTATAGAATAAAGCCTGCGTGTTAATAGAAGGGCACTTTTAAATTCATTTAGCCCAATCGTGTCCAATAATTTTTCACAATTTATCGGATTGTCGCTGTTTATAAGAACCACAGTGTCTTTTCAGCTAATTCTTCTTCTTTTTTTCACGTTTCCCCAGTTCATTTTCATTGTCTTATGTGTTAAATTCAGATAAATTACTCAAATTTAATATCTTACATACCAATTTCTGCCATTTTTGAATGTCTTATCTATTTGAAGTAATATAACCTGATTTTAGTCTGTTTCAAACCCTTCTGTTGAAAGACAGTTGGGGTATACATAAGAAAAATACCGACAAGTATTTAACGTATTAACTCGGTATGTGAACACATAACACCCCCGCTTGGAGTCCTAGTTTGTCGACGTGAAAACACCGTAAAGGCACCGTCAGATAATCCTCTGTGCGTCCTCTGGCGCCTCCTGCAGGTTTGAATTTTTATTGCATTCATATTAGCTGTTGAATGACCTGTGTCTGCTCAGCCAATATTACTATGACAACGATGAAACAGATAATATCAATACTGTAATGAGGCTAACACAAAGGTGTTTTAAAACAGCTGGAAGCAGCTGTGGATTCAAAGAGCTTCATTCCTAAACTTACAGTGTATTATCAGGATACAGGTGAATATACTAGAACATATGACTGTGTGCTCTAATATATTTGTATCAACTGCATTGTGTTACAGAGTCAATGATGAAATGCACCTTATTAAATTCTTATCACCCTCCATTAGCCCTGTGTGATACTCAGTCTCACATTGTGTGTTTCTCAAATAGGTACACTGCTTAATTTGTTGGTTCTGACTGTGTTGTTATTTAAACCAGTGGTTGTTAGATTATTTCTGTCAAACCCCTCTTCAGAAGCCCAAAGTCTTCATTCCCCCAACCTACATTTTATTTATTTATTTACTGTTATCATTATCATCATTATCATTATTATTATTATCAGTTACTAACAGTGATAAAGGGATCCACGTGGAATTTTAGAGTACTAAATGTCAACATAGCAGCATCAGCATCTTTTTTATGTTTTTCAACCCATAGAATAAAAGCAGCTAATTAAATTTACACAAATCTAAAGGAAGTTAAATACAGATGTTATAGTGTTAGGGAACACAGTGGATGTGTGTTTTTCTTTTTAATACAAATATTGTTAATCTGAAATAAGACACAGACTGCATTCTTCTCTCAGAGCTTTGGGAATTTACATGTAATATAATTAGATAATTTGCATATGCACTGGTTTAATTCTGCAGCTGATGAATCTGTTTCATAAGTAGATTTTTTTTAAGTGTGTGTGTTGGTTGGGGGGACATAAAATGTAAAAAAATAATAATTTGCTTAATGTGTGCATGAATACAAATGACATAGAAGACAGAAAAGGTCTAGATGTGCAGCTACTGCAGTGCATTTCAAACTCTTCCTCAGACGGTATCCAGCAAAAATAGCCTCTAAAGTGAGAGTCCCA
The DNA here is from genome assembly GCF_007364275.1 of Archocentrus centrarchus. Classification (NCBI taxonomy): domain Eukaryota; kingdom Metazoa; phylum Chordata; class Actinopteri; order Cichliformes; family Cichlidae; genus Archocentrus; species Archocentrus centrarchus. The sequence goes on from NC_044366.1 coordinate 18,556,705, forward strand.
TAGTGCAAAAAGTTTTCTACTATTACAGTTCAATCTGTTCCTGACAATTTTCAGAGCAATGGAACAAATCCTGCTCTGCTGCATATATATTTTTTAAATCTTGGGCTGTAACAGAAAGATGATTTGAGAGACGATTTGTCACTTTCTTTGATTAAACATATGAAGTCATGTTCTTAAGTTCAGTCTTAATAAGACACTGTCATCTGGTTGTGAGCATGCAATAAGGGCTTTGCTGTCTTTAAAGTAAATTACATATATAATTCTATTCTGAAGCTGTACATTGAATATTTAGTTTTCATCCTCATGAGCTTCTTTTCTGGCAGTTAGTGTATCCAACCATACACAGCACAGTGGGATAGTCTTTCCCTCACTCTTTTGCTACATTTACACTTGGACATGAAGGCTTTAATGTGGATGACTTGAAGTGATTCTTAAGGTGCTCCTCAGCGGCTGATTCATTCCACAGATGCAGATGTGTTGAGTTACCACATTTCATGACTTAAAGTGTGCAGCTGCACTGAGAACCAGAGCTGTTCACACAGAATTTACCGATACATATGTTAGGAACATTTGGAGTCTATAAATATAAACCTGCAGCTTTTATAGTATTAGCCAAAATCATTGGGTGGAAAGCAGTGCTGCAGTAGTGCTGATGAAAGATTATATGGTTTCTTTTTTTCTTTTTTAAACTTCACAGTTAGGTTTCTCTGTCATGTGGAGCCACTACGTGCAAAGTTTCCTATAAATTCTCTTTGTGTTTTCACATGCAAGGAACTGCAGTTTGTTTGGACAAAGAGTTTCTTGAGATATTTTTAGATTACATGTCTCTTCATTGATAGATAATTAGGACAGTGAACGTGAGGACTAGACGAAAAATAGGTGGAGTCTGTATCCACTGGGAATTTCACTATGGTAGCAAAACTTTTCAGACATTCAAAGCAGTGTGATTGCTATGAAAATTTGCCATACAGTATGTAAACAGAATCATCTTTTTTTTTTTTTTTTTGCAATAGTAAAGTACAATAAAAACACATTAATAATTCTTTATCTGTAAAAGTATGAGGCTATAGAGTGGGGTAAATTGCAATTAGGTAAATCCAAAAAACAAAACAAAACAAAAGGTCAAATAACCTGATTTAAATGTTATTTATTTATTAAAGACAGCAAACATTGATCAAATGTGCCACAGTTAGCCCGCTGCAGTAGATACAGATAGTACTGATGCAGTAATAGTATGAACTCTGGAGTATCAATGAAGAACAGTATGAAGCGACAAAAAGCATAAATGAGTTTAACAGCTGATTAACACATTGCGCACATATTTGGATATAATGAGCCATAGGATAAAGAATAAGATCAAATTGATTAAAACCCACAATTAAACTGTATGTGCAGTTAAACTGGAATAAATTAGGAAGTAGAAATTGGGGACCACCTACACTGGGTTCACACAGTGTTAGTGATGTAAAGTCTTTTGGCCAAGGAACCACTGATTCCCCCTGATGACTCTCTTATTTAGAGAGTCATAACACATCAGTCTTCAAACTTCACACCTGCAAAGATCATGAAACTATAGAACAAAACAAATCTGTCCATAGATAGATAGATAGATAGATAGATAGATAGATACCTAAAACCACCTTTGTGGTTAAACATTTTCTTTTATATTGTGGCAAGTTCATCGTGTTTATTTTAATAAGTGTGGGCAGAGAGGGAGCCTGGTGGAACGGAGATGGAATGAGCTGTCAATTCTTGACTAAGACACCTGTCGATTAATTAAACAGCCATCCAGCCATAATCTCTAATATCAATTTTATGAAATAATGGCTTTCAAATTGGATAATGATTCACACACGATAGAAGATGGAAGAAGTTTGGGAAGTTTCCCAGTTAACCTCAGGACAAATGATTTGATGGACTCAGTATCCCTCTAGTGGCCATTAGTGAAACTGCAGTTTAAGGCTCTTGAGTCGCTTCAGTGGGTTCCCTGATCAGTGGACATGACCTTCTGAAAATGTGCTTTCACCCTGCCGCATCTCCTCACTGTTTTTACATTCAGCAAAGCAAACTAAATAAAACAGAATTTATTCAAAGAACAGTGAAAGAAAATTGAATGAAAACACTAAAACAGGGTGTGAAAATGCTACACAACAAACCTGTGAAAACTGAAGTTAGCTGGTTAACACTGAGAAAACTTAAGTCACATCTGCAGTTTAATAGGTTACTAGTAACAGATGATGGCTTAATATTTTTCCATTCCAGCCAGACATGCAACAGTCAAGCTGAGTTAATGCAGTCAGAGTGGTTTATTATTGAGCCATCCTGCCACCAAACTCCAGGTAATGTTGTCGATTCATGGTAAAACAATGTCTAGTTGAAGAGCTGCCAGGTTACTGTTTTCAAGAACAATAACCTGCTTTCATCCTGCCACATCTCTTCACTGTTTTTGCATAAATGTGAGCAAAAACTAGCAACAATTTACAGCTACTTCCTTTGACTCATTAGTACACATCTTATTAATTTCTATTCATTTACATATCTCAATCTCTTGTACAAAAACACAAGTACAATAGTAGATTCAATTAATAAACAACAGGCATTGCTTTGATAAACAGGTAGTAAATTCCAGGCACTTATGGGGTTATTAATAGTCCATGTTAAAGAAGCTGTGAAATGATGCAACTTCATTAATAAACAAAGACGTTAGACTTATTTGATTTAGGTGTAGTAATCACAGTGATGACTGGGCTTACCTTCTTTATGGCTTTGTGCTCATGCGGCTGAAAGTGCGGACTGAGCCTTTGACACCTTGAACTTGACTCCATGATTGCAGCTGAGTACGCAGAACTCCATCCATTTTTTTTTAAATAGCAAAAGCTAATGTGAGCAGTCCTTTACCACTGGCTGCAACAGGCAGAAATGTTTTGCAACTATACAACAGAGGATACTTGAAGAGTCTGACTGGAAAGAGAAAGCTGTGTCATCTGGTCTTTCTGTGTGTGTTCTATTACTGGGTTAAACTGTTATATATATTTTTTAAAGTGAAAATTTTTGGCTATATGGTTTAATGGAACGGTGGGTAAGGGTTTTAAGGCAATCCACATTTAAAAAAAAAAGATAACTATGTGACATGTAGGATGCTTTTAGATTTTATGAATGATTATAAAAATGCACATTTTGAAATGGTTTGCATTTTCTATGCATTATACTCAGAATAAGATGTACATAATAAGAGATTCAGGGCTGAGTCTCCTTTACAGATCATCTCTGTGACGGAGACAAATATCAGCACAGTCCTCAGTCAAACAATTTGCAATACACAATTAAAAAGCACACACACTAAGCTTTTCATGCTGCTTGTTGATTACCCAGTTCAACAACTTCAACACTTTCATTTTACTGTATTATCTTTAAGCTCTGTCTCAATCTTGTATAGCAATGCACAAAATGAGATGTATGTTAATCTATTACTGCAGCTTTTGAGCAGGTTGAGGTGTATGTGTGACACCAAACCATCAGGTATATGATATTGCTCATTCATAAAATCAAGAGATGAGCCATCCTGCCACCAAATGAGATATTTTGACTCAGATAACTGACTGGGGCATTCTCTCAGCCTTTATGAACTTGCTGAGTGCTTTACTGCCATATGTTTTTTAACATTTAAGCACAGTAACGGGAGGGTCAGGCTCATTTTGCGGACAGATTCAATAATATCTGATGCTGGTTCCCATTAAAACGGTGTAGAAAATAAGACCACCTAGACTGTCATCATAAATGCTTCTGATACCGATATTAAAGCCTGTTAGATTTATTCGGTAAAGAGAGGTCTCACCTTACAGAGTGGAGCTATTCAAGCCATGTCAAAACAACCTTGTAGACTTCTTTCCTAAACTGAGAGGTCCATCTAGTGGCATATTCTTGTGAATGCAGGCATTTAGCCAAGAGGACCAATTTATGCTGTCCTAAACAACCATGTTTGAAAACCACATTCATGCCGAGTTATGATGCAACGTTGTGAGTAAAATTCCCAAGTAAAAAAGTAAAGTAAAAAAAAAAAAAAAAAAGGTTTTTTTTGCTGTAACCATCAGTTTAAGGTGAGATGAAAGCCAATTGTGCAGTAGCAAAGATTCACCTTTAAACTCACTGCTGCATTAATACACATCATAACCATTATCTGATACTTGGATTTATGCTTTTTAAACGTCATTAAAAGGCAACATTGTACCAAAATAAGGTAAGCATGGTGTTATCAACATGGTTAAGAATGGATATTTTCCTGATGTCATTAGAAGCAGCTACTTTTACTACGCCCCACCCCACCTCATCCACCCAGTCCACAAAAAAACAAAAAACAAAAAAAGACAAAATAGAAACAACCTGTCAGTCTAGTCAGAAACTGCTTGCGCGCACACTAAACAATATGGCAAACTAATTGTTAAGTCACACAATAATAACTAGGTTCCATCATCTAACCTACAACTTTTTGATAATGCGGTAAAATGGGTAAACGGTTGATAATCTTTTTTTTTTTTTTTAAACGTACCTATTCATTAAATTCCAAATTTTCGCTGCTGGCCGCCCTTTGGCGCCACTTCGTAAAATATTAACTTTGACATTTCTTTGACGTGATCTTGGAGGCACACCAGTGCTGTCAGGGCGCGTTTATACAAAATCGTGGCTGCACTAGAGATGAAGTTATAATGCAGCATCAGCACTGTCCTTATATATAGGGTAGCTTTTACAGCCCATATTATATGAACCATTTTAATGATTTTTTTTCACCTTCAGTAACTGAATTGTGACGCAGGATATTTGTGAGGAAACTCCAAGCTCCAGTTTCCAATTGGAAATACATACTACTGTATTTGTAGTTGATGTATTTGAGTCAGCACAGCTCATTTTCACAGAAAGTGATCCGCTTCGACGTCGTCATTAAAAAAGACTACACAGTTGTGTCAGTATTATCCTCTGAGGGACTCTTGGTTCAGGTCCATTACTTTGGATAATTCTATTGAAAGGCACGAGGGTGTTAAGTGTTCCCAAATGAACACGACAGTCTCAAAATATAATGTGCTTTTTCTCCCATGCAACATTTCACATTGTTATTTTTGTTATTGTGTCATAACGTCTTTATTTTACATGAATGCAACTGAAAGTAAATGTAACTCTACAGTCTGTGTAATTTGCTATATTTCTTCTTCTTCTTTTTTTCATTTATTTATTTATTTTTTTACTTCCACGGACTCAAAACGGGTGAGATTTCAACAGCGATGATTCAGTGTAGCATTTCTCAGCCATGAGAACTTGAACGAGGGAAGCAGCAAGTTTATTACCAAGGACAATAGACGGCGGATAGCCCTCAAAGGAAAACAGCCAGACTGGAAACAGCTAGACTGAATATCCTCAATTTGGCTCCTGACACCCTAAACATGAAGGACGAAGAGCCGTAAATGACAGTAAAACTGAACACTAAAACCCTATTTTGAAATCGTCGGAGCCTGTGTAACGCTGTGACTCGTGGCTGCAGCCGAAAGCTCACGGTTATCAAGCAAAACGTTAAAGTTGCATATCCTAGGTATAGTTTAGGACATACACTTTTCTTGTGCCTAATATAAAGAGGAAATGATATTTATTTTCTCGCATGCAAGCCATGCCTGCGGACTGATGTCCGTTTGGCCTCCGTCGGAGCCGTGAACACCATGCTCTGTGCAACGCTCGTAGCAAAACAACTTAGATTATAATGAATAATTCACAGGCGCAGGTAAAACCTTTCATTTGCACAAAACGAACCATTAACTTGGGGGTTCTCTCTTTTTTTTTCTGATCTAATAAACGAAAATACATTTTTCAGTTTTCTATTTAGCTTTTTTCGTTTCTGAAGTTTTATTTTAATGTCTCGTTGTGTGTTGTGCCAAAAAGTGATTGCAGCTTTTTCTGTTTTTTTTGTTTTTTGTTTTTTTTTTGGTGTGTGTGTCTGTCTAATATATTTACTTATATAGATAAATGGGCTGTAGTCAATAGGATTTACGAAGATGTTATATATAAAATAAATTACCTGTTTTGCGAGTATCTACTCAGTGTTCCACAATGAAATCACTATCCAGACCTTTTTTGGCCGCTTCAAATATCTTTACAGAACTATGTATTATCTTATATTTGTTGCCGTTTCTGCTGCCCTCTTGACCAGACATTTTCACTATCAATGAGACTCTTTACCTGGATAAATAATAGTGACGTCATTGATTGTGACAGGAATTTTTTTTTTCTGGCTCAGAATGACTTGATATCATTGATGAGAGATATGTTTGAGATATGTTTGGCAGATAATAGGCCAATAAGTCATTTACAGCTGTTTAAATACCGGTGTTGTGCCAAAAAGTGATTTTCGGTACTTGCCAAAAAAATGACTGGCTGTATTTAAACTGCTGTAAATGACTTTTTGGTTTAACATTTCCAATCCATATATCAGACATATTTCTCATGAATGATATCAAGTTATTTTGAGCGAGAAACAATGCAAGGTAGAAGTTACAGTCACTTTTTGGAAGTGATTTTTTTTTATATATATTCTTTATTTATCGGGGTAGAAACTCTCATTGACATAAAAAAAAAAATCAGAGAGATCTGTCCAAGAGGGCAGCAGAAATGGCAACAAATATAACGTCACAGTTCTTTAAAGATAATTTAAGTGGCCAAGAAGTGTTGGATTGAATATATTGAATATAATGTAGGTACAAAAACGCAGTCATAAAGATAAATGCAAAACAGATAATTTCTTCATTTTATACATAAGCCCTTCATAAATCTTGTTGACTACAGTGTATTTACATAAAAAAAAAAAAACCCACACACACCCACAGAAACATCAGTTGTTGGCACAACACCGGTAATCATATATATATATATATATATATATATATACACACACACAGACACACACACACACACACACACACACACACACACACACACACACACACACACACACATAGTGATTTCACAACATTTCCAATCCATTTCCAACAATGACTGAAACATTCTGCCTGGACTTTTAATTAATTTTTTTTTTCATTCTACCATAGCCATCATTTTTACCCTTTATTAAAATCAACTTTGTAAAACATATCAGTTTGTATAATTGTTATATTTAGCACATGTACTGATGATGATGTAGGCTGTGCAGACATTGTCTCATGGTTCCCTTCCTCATAACCCCCCCCCCCCCCCCCCCCCTCTTTCACAGGAAGTAAAACACAACTTCTGTTTGGTTTCTGGAGATAAACAAAGCTGCTACTACAGTGAAAAGTTTACAGTGGTCAGAGTAAGAACATAAGGACACAATCCAAATATGAACTTGTACTGCCACCTATTGGATTACAGCCGAAACATCTTAAATGATCAAAACATCACAGGTTTATTAAAGGTTTCCCTCATAACTTGTCTTAAATAAATCCCTGTAGGCTTAGTTCTTTATAATATACCTTTCCAGACATTTTTCTAAAAAAGAATCCGCCCGTTTGTCCCTGCAAACACTTTAGTCGTAAGCTTCATCTTGTTATTTTATCATCTGTAGTTACAGGGGAGGTTTTGAATATTTATTTACCTTCTCTGATCAGCAAAGAAACATTACAAAACATTTCATGGAGAAACCCTGAAAAGCAAAGGGCTCAATTTCTTTAGTGTTAATGTGATATTGAACTTCGCAGCAAACTGATTTCATGGAAAATACAGAAAATAAAAGTCTAATAACGCCACAGAAAATACTACAGTGTCGACCCCACAATTTACTTAAGTATTGTTTCAAAAATAATATCTTTTGAGAACGCATTAGTGACGCTGGTATAAAACACACAGTTTACCTAATATATTCTAGAATCAGTACATTCAGTCCCCTTGTATTTGGGGGGGAAAAAAGACAAAAAAAAACTAACGCTATTTTACAATAAGCTAAACACCTGGATTACTGCACTGGTCTACGTCTGGATATTACCAGAACTGAAGGTTTGATTTTAAACGTTAAGTGATCGTAATAGTCGTCATTTTGCATGGGATGGAAGCATTTTTCCATTTTGTTTGAAGATGCAAACATTTGACAATAAACTCACAGTTATGTTGGTACAGCTGGGGTACCATGCAGCACATTTTACATAGAGATAAAAGTTGCAACAGCCTCTGTCTTCACGCTATCTGAAACTGCGCTTGTAGGTTACATTTGGTTTTAGCGAGCACGACGAGATTAAGTCTTTACAGACGCAGGTGAGCTGTAAACGGTGTGCTCAAATCTACCTACCTCAAGTCTTTTAAGCATTTGTCTAAAAACAAAAACAAAACAAAACAAACTTCTTTGAAAGTCAGTATGAATTTTGAATGTGCGGTTGTATATCGTTATAACTTTGTTATTCCTGTGCTGCCTTAGTCCATGGTTCTTAGGCCAGCACAGATAGTCTATTTTGAAGGCTATACAAGGAAACCAACACCACCAGGGCTACAGTCTAATACAATGGCCTGCGTGCACTGAATGTATGAGGCTTTATGCCCGTTTATCCTGATATAATGGTATTGTGTATAAAGATAGCACGCCAGTTCAGGCACAATTCGTATTTCTTGTCAGCACAATTGAAGGTTTTTGCGTGTAATTTCATTTAAAGGGTAGTTAGAGTTAAGGTCAGGGTTACTGAGCCTTTCGTGGTGCATCTTGCATTTCACTGCTTCCATTTACACGTGTAAGCTACTGCATGAGTCAGCCCACAGTCTACTTGTTATCCTTCATATCTACTTCACAGTGGCATCCTAAGTGCCCGTGTTCTGTCAAGCAGTCGTGACGCTAAAATCAACCCGTAAAATCATATTTCTAAGATTTTTTTCTGTGTAATTGCAAAGATTAAATGGTTGGTTGGAACCGTTTCATTGCCCACCCACCCAATACCAAAATATTTCCTCAAGGAGTATTTTTGCTTTGCTGTATTGGAAGCAAGGGTGGGGGCGGAACAACATATTTTGCATATCACGTGACACTGTATTAACAAATCAACAATTACCTTCCCTTTATTCTTCAGGAGTTGCTAAAAGGCTTGCAAGAAGCGTTTGAGGAAAGCTCCATGGAAATGTGTGAGCGGAATCCTTTAAATCCCGGCTATGTTGGTTCCCTGTTGAATTTTGCTCCCCCTGAGTCGTTGTATTTCTCCAACTTGCGCGGTAATGGAACCCATATACCCGGGCTGCATCAGCTCCCTTACAATCGGAGAGAGGTGTGCACGCTCCCGTGGACTTCCTCAAGTTCGTGCGCGTCTGGGCCAGCGGCACCACCACAGAGCCGCGCCTTTGGAGGCTACTGTCCGCCGTTTTTGTCCAGTTCGGTGTCTTTCAATACTAACTCCTCAAGCGGCCACGTCAAAACGCATTTGGAGGAGTCTCCTCGATGCTTTCAGGACACAAACCAAAAGACAGAGGAGTCTGGCAGGCAAGATGAAGTTTACGACGGGGATCACGGGGTCCGTTACTCAGATCTGGACAACCGGTCTCACGGTTCTGCGGCACGGCTTGATCCGGATTCAGCAGGTCCACTGAACGTGAACGGCCCCAAACAGGAGGAGAATCCCATTCACACATTAAGTAACCCATGCTCCAGGACGACTTTTGCTCAAGGTTAAGTAGCTCACATAATTATTTACGCCAGTTTCCTTATTTCATCAGCAGTTTATTGCTATTTTATTGTAAAACCAGAAAGATACAGCAATATGGACTCGATCTGTGCTCCTGTGTAGTCACTGTCTCGTTCTATGGCAATAACTGATCTTCTATAACATTATTACAACAGGAATGAGTATATGTGGCTATCTTTATTTTTGGTCCGTGGATACTATTTAAATTTCTCCCATAATAACCTTATAGAGTCCTTTGTATATGCGAGTCATGATCATATCAGTTCTATTTTCCTATAAGTACAGTAGATATGACTTCTTCTTTTTTTTATTATTATGATTTTAATAAAATATGTAAGATGTTAGCCACACTATAAGCAGCGCCTTTGGGACCACTTATTCTCCTACACTTTATTTAACTGTTACTGAAGATGCTGTTAAAGTTTAACTCTTGTTTGTGCCTCTGCTCCCTTCAGGTGCCCCGTGGTGCTCATCGCAAGTGAAAACAAGAAAAAAGAGAAAGCCCTACTCGAAGCCACAACTAGCTGAACTTGAGAATGAATTTATGATGAACGAGTTCATCAACAGACAGAAACGCAAGGAGTTGTCAGACAGACTTGACCTGAGCGACCAGCAGGTGAAAATCTGGTTTCAGAATCGGAGGATGAAGAAGAAACGACTAATGATGCGCGAGCAAGCTTTCTCTGCATACTGATGACCTTTGGACTTGATCCTGACCATCGCATCAATAATGTAACATGCTGCGTCCGCACTCATCTTAGAAATTAGTCCACGTTGCTAAATTGATTCCCCCAGTTGTGCTGTGGTAGGAAACGGAGTGACTGAAATAAATTCAGTTTTAAATGAATGAATGAAAGAATCTCTACGTTTATCATCTGCACAGGTGGGAATGTGGCTGGCGTGGAATACTGGGCCAGTTTTCGTGTCTGCACTCGTGTTTGTTGATGGGGTTTGAGCGACTAAAGCACTTTGGTCAAGGTTCTGGAAATGCGTTGGTTTTTCTTAAATGTAAATATGCGGCTTCTGTTACATTATAGATCACAGTTTTATCAAAAGGTCCACCACAGTCTAATAAATACAAGATTCTCCAAATGCGCCAGAGGTCACAGCTCCCAAACTGGCCTTAGCCGGCGGATAATAATCACTCTATAAGCCCAATTCTTTCCCATCCAACGCAAACGTGAGACCCACTTAAAGGGAAATGTGGATCCATTTGTTTTTGTGTCTTCTGTATTACGGCCTTTGCATGTAGGGCAGGCTTATTGTAAACGCAAACTCTCAAGTTCACGTTTACGATGGGTAAACCATTAGCAAGAGTCAGTACTGCAAAAATATCTTATGATTGCATGCCCTTTCCCTAATTACTACTATTTAATTAAATAACTCAATCAACCATTTTTTGAAAATCTGTTTTTAAAAAGTAGCTGTTGCGCGGCTTATTTAGCGCTAGGAGGTGTTTTACTTTTGAAGCCTTCAAAAAAAATAAAAAATAAAAAAGTTGGTGGATGTGAAACAGTCTGATGGTGTAACGTCAAAATTCATAATATCTGTAAATGAAATGTGTATTGTATTGCGGACATACTGTGTGATGTCAAGGTCGCATCAAAGTCACTCGTAAGTAGATTTACATTTTATAAATACGCATTTAAAATATATTTCAATTTGGATTTGACCTATTTAATAACAATTTCAGAACGCATGATGTTGGTATGGATAGAAATGAAATTATACTTTTTTTTTTTTCCTCCACGGAAAAATTGATTTGTACTGTGGATGCACCTGGAGATGAATGCATTTGTAAATAAAGATCCTTAAAAAAAAAAAAAAGCCAAGTTATTTTTGCATCATTTTGGATATTTTATATTTTGGCATGATATCGAAAAGAAAATGTAACTGGAGACTTTCACCGTTATTCAGAGGGCCGCCCAAAACTGAACGCTCATCGGCAGCTCTTCCATGCAATTTCACATAGATTTGAAAAATAAAGGTCAGTGTTTGTTTGCTTAGGAAACTTCCATGCCTGCAGAGGTGAAAGAACCACGAGAGGACTGACATATGAGAGCGTTACCTTTCTCTAAAAATAAACTATATCTCACTATAAAATATCTGTAGCACCGAGGAATAATTTTTCTTTTATATCTGAACGCTTAAATAGGTTATTGTCTTTCTATCTATGCAACACTGTAAAACAACTCCCCCCTCCATTCTACTTTTGGCTATGCTTTTTATATGCGTAATTCCTCTGCACAGTGAATAACCCAGCAGCAGTTCTCACCCACAAGAAAATCTCTGCATGCCAGTTGGAGGTTATTGCGGGTGTAACTAAATGAACTGGGTGTAAATCAATATCTCAGCGATATCACGTGCACTTTATGCACCAGACAAGTCCATCCGTGCCCATTAGTGGTGTGTGTGATATGAGCAAATCTAGCTCTGTCACTGTTTTCATTCACCAGAACACTTCGCTGATGTTTCCACAAGCAGGCCTGCAGGTCACAAGTGGTCAGGATCGTTTAAAAAAAAAAAAAAGAGAGAGAGAGAGAGAGACCACAACTCCGGAGCAATGACCAGCCATCAACAGACCAGCACACGCGACATTTCTGGAGAATGAATCTATAAATGGTTCCCCTCGTTACATCATTATCACGTCATCATCACCGCATCACTGCTATTCTTATGTTTCTGTAAAACTGCAGTCTTAGGTTTCAAGCAAGTCTGAATAACATTTCAGAGGTATGGTAATATGTAATGAAACATAAAGAAATGCTTTCCCCCTCTCCTTGCGGAGTTGTTGGGACTTAGTTATACTTTACAATCAAGTCGTTTGGCCGTATTTTATCTTTTGAATTCAATTCCATACCTTTCACTCTCATTGTGCTGCGGGCCTGTTGTATTCCACCGCTACTTTGTGTGGGGTTTTAACCTAAACTTCCAGTTTTCCTCGCACAGAGTATTTCGGGCGCATGTAACGGGTTTTCTGTGGGTCCCCAGACATTGTTTGCTGCTTTATGGGTTTACTGCCTGGCCGCGTTACGTAGCTTAGGGTTCTTTAGATAGTGGGGGTGCCAAAAACAAAGTGAAGGTCAAGTTAGTATGTGTTTCTGCTTGCCACAATATCAGAAAAAAAAAGACATAGTTGTGAGAATAGCCAATAGAAACTGGTTTTCGTGCATGTCTACTTTAAAAAATAGTTTTCACGTAGAAGATTTTATTATTTGAGCTAATATCACACGCCTAAAGACAGGCTCGACAACACGATGTTTAACCTTTTTTTTTTAATGCATGGAACTTCAAAGCGTCTTGGCTGCAGCCTAATTTGATATCTGAAATGTTTGGCTTAATGCACTCTTATCCAAAATTTTGATGATGAATGCAAGCATGAATTATAAAGTTAAAGCCTATAGCACTGGATATGATAAAACTGCAGAATATAACAGTTAATGATAATAATAATAACAGAAATATCAGAAGAACATTTGAAAATATTGAAAGTATCTCACTGCAAACAAACAATTCAGGACGATAAACAAAACAGCCTAAAGCACACACACGCAGCAAATTATAGCAACAAGTCGCCTTAACTTTGTCTCTTCACGAGCTCAAAGTGAGCCAGTCCCATACCACCATTAACATTTCACTGCGCAGTTTTTGATAGCTACAAATAAATACAGATATTTTGCGCTCCTAAAGCTGTGGGGCATAAATGATTTTACTTAGAAATATTTTGGCCTAATTTTGGCAAATTAATACACTTTTTTTTTATTTGCTAAAGAGGATTCAGTATTAAGCCTGGCTAGGCGGAGAACAGGACCAACGAGCCTGATCCCCCCCCTCCATGATTTTAAAGTCGTCTTTAAATAATGTCCACAATGCATTTGAAGCGCAATAATCGACTAATCTTTAACCACAATATAGGCCTACAGGCATTCACATATGACCCGCATTGCTCCTGCAAGTGAACAGTCTGCAGTATAATTTTTTATATTAACCCACTGCATAATGCAGTATCACTACTATTAAAAAAAAACTATATGACACGCTGGATTCAGTTAAAATTGCATTTTTCCCACAGGTAATAAGCTTTTTTTTTTAAAATAAAAATAAATAAATCAAATAATAATAATAATAATGGTGATACTTACATAGACAAGAAATATTTGACGATGCTTTATTATATGAGGGTTCCGTTCACCAGTGGTGTAAGTTCGTTTTTCCCACCAAGTAGGAGGCAAACACTGCAAGCATGACCGCCTGTGTGCAATAAAATGATTTGGCTGCAGAGGCTTGTTGGTGAAGAAGGCTTGGTTGACATTGCTTACACCACAGACGGTCAAAGTCAGTTGTTTTGGACTTGGCAATGCTCAATGTGCTTAGCGATTGGTGCTTGCGTATGACTTATGTTTCTGTGGAAACCAAAATCAACTGTTTTGTGTTTGCTATAACATACAATGGGGCTAGTTATTTTCCTCTTTTCAAGTGCATCCATCTGTACTTAATATTAAGGTATTTATTTTAAACCAAAACACTTAACGGCCTGATGTTCCTAAACAACGAGTTATAAAAGTGGAGCAGCACGTGAACTGGTATATATGATGTATAAAATCTATTGCAGCACAGATTTTATTTCTTTGTGAAGCCTAAGCGTTTCGTCATCATGCTGAAGGCCAAGAAGCTTGTCAGTGAAATGAATTGAAATTATTTCCTTCTGGCGTTTTTCCATGTATTTAACTCTACTCAACCCGCCATGGTGCATAGTGATTATGCGCAACGAGCCTTACGTTTATTTGCATAAAATCTGACTTGATGAATCACACATCATTCCACAGGCTTCTGTTTTTTTGTTGTTGTTTTTTTTTTTTTCTTCTTCTTCTTTTCATGCAGCGCGTGAAGGTACGGTGGCCTTGTTGCCATGCTATTCAAGGTTTGCTTTGAGGTTAACGTTTATATTTCCATTTAACTAACTGTTACCACAGACACATAACGCCTACTCAAAATTTACTGACGCAATCACTGTGCATGACCGCCATTACATATCATTACAAGATGAGGATGATGTTGCAGTAAAGCTTTTAATTAAATATTCCAGCGATGGTTCACACAGTCCTTTTTCCGTGAGCTATAGGGCAAGAAGGCTGGAGAGGAGTTTCCTCTGTAGCCAGGGAGCCAATGGAGTCTCTTGCATGGGCTCACATGAGTTTTTCCGGACAGTTTTTAATGACTGATATTGATGTATGGTAATTTCTTAGCTGGATCACATGACACAATTACCTCAAGAATCGATCAAGATGTATTGCAGGTCTGCCTACGTTTCCGATTTTTTCTCCCTGGCGGGGTCTTTCCACTCGCCTGTGGTGCTATAGATGGGCAAAGTTTAACACAGCAAAGCTGCTAATTCTGTTCCTCTGTTGCAGAGAGGATAACTGAAGAGGAGATATGACGGAATATGATGATCGCAGCTGTGCGTCAAATATGTTTTTACCGAGCTGTACTTATTACGTTTCGTCGCCCGATTTTACATCAGTCTCCTCCTTTCTACCCCAGACGACTTCGTGTCAGATTAATTTTCCTTATTCTTCCAACATAGCTCAAGTCCAACCAGTTCGAGAAGTCGCTTTCAGGGATTATGGACTGGACCATCCCAAATGGCACTACAGGGGCAATTACGCGTCTTACTACTCAACGGACGAGATAATGCACCGGGACTTAATCCAGTCAAGTAGTAGGGCGGATGTGATATTCAAAAACGAGTCCTTGTATGGCCACCACGCAGGAACAGGCTCGCCTTGCAATTTCTTTACCAGTGTCGGTCGAAATGGGGTTCTTCCCCAGGGCTTCGACCAGTTTTTTGACACTCCTAACTTGGACAAGCCCAACGCGGAGCTCCCCAAACAAAAGACAGACTCTACCGTTCCGCTTGATGCTGCGAATAACAATCAGGCTTTGACCAAAGTAGAACAACACAAAGCTGACCGGACCGGGAACGACGACGAGGACTCATCCTCCAACTGCGGGGACAAGATCAACCAGCAGAGTAAGTCAGTAAGATATTTTCCTATTTATACTCGACATTAGAAGAGCAATTTAGACTTTAGAGCGTCTGGACTGCGCCATGTACACCGCCGTGACCGTCCAGGGTTATGTGCCTCTTTATAAGCATGCAAAAGCTTTTATATCCCAATAAGATTTACTTTACGGTTGTAAAGGTATTTACAATGGGAAACCGTTAAGTAACCATACTTAAAGGCCTCCTTGTGTCCAATAATAATACCTTGTTGCTGGGGTTGATTTGTTTGATGGGGCATTGGAGGAATTTCTTTTTGTTGCTCTATATTTTATAGTGTACAGACAATGCTGTGCAGATATAGGAATACGCCGAGGAAAGTCAGACTGGAATGTAGTTGAAAATAGCCAAACACCAACACATGGATGGTCATAGGCGCAATATTGGCTAATTATCATGAAAATACCTCTATTGTTTATTTCAGCCTACCCGCATGTGTGTGTCCGCGTGTGTATGGATGAGAAAGGGCATTTTCTTCTTTTCTTTCTTTTTTTTTCCTTTTCATATATAAAGAAATAAATATGTCAACCTGTTTACTTCGCTATAGCTCAAAATTAGGGAATTTCGGCATTTGATGTAAAATCTGGGGAAACTTTTTTTTTTTCTTTTCGTGTTTCACAGGTTCATCAACCAAGTCCAGGAAGAAGAGGTGTCCCTACTCCAAATACCAAATCCGAGAACTTGAACGAGAGTTTTTCTTCAATGTGTACATTAACAAAGAGAAGCGGCTCCAGCTGTCCAGGATGTTAAACCTGACAGATCGGCAAGTCAAGATTTGGTTTCAGAACAGAAGAATGAAAGAGAAAAAGCTAAACCGCGATCGTCTACAGTATTTCACTGGGAATCCTTTGTTCTGATACCTGACATAGATTATCACACACAGATCCACTCACACAAGGGGAAGGGGGGGGGGGGGGGGGGGGGGGGGGGGGGGGGGGGGGGGGGGATCACCAACATATTTCTCCAAGTGGCTTCATTTTGAGCTGTGATGATCAGTTGATTTCACAAAAATCTGGCTTTAAGATCATTAAGCTGCCAGTATTTTTTTCTCTTTTTTTTCTTTTTGCACCAGTTCCTCCATTTATGTTTTATTTGCATTCACAATTTTTCGCGTTAGTGGTAGCAGATATTTCCGCAAATTGCAAGATGTGCTTTGAAATAATTTATATAAAATATATGTAGGCTTCTTTCCTACCTGTATGTATATTTGTGAGGCGCATGTAATGCAAATTGTGGTGTGAATGACAGTACGAAAAATAAACATGTAGTCACGAAACCGGTCACACGAAGTCAACCAAGTTCTTTACATTAGGAAGGATTTCTGAATAATTTAGGCGCTTGCACTCCTGTATGGTCCCGTTATTTCCTTTGCTTTGAAATACTTGATTGTTTACTAAACCTTGAACCGTCTAGACAGTATAATAAAAGTAGCTGTAAATGCCTAAATAAGGGGGCTATTGGACTTTGGTGTCCCAACCCCCAGACCACATGAAGACTGATTCTCCTTCCTGTCTTAAAGTACTTTAACTCCAGGCTGGAAATGCTTGGAGAATTCAAGACATTTCTGCGCATCGTTTCCGTATTTAGCTCATGCTGGCACCTTGGGGCACTTTTAACTATAAAAGTGGAAGACAATGGGAGAGATTCTGACCAGGGCCATGAGAGAAGGAGATGGGTTTTTTTTTTTTTTACATGTTTCTCTTCTTTTGTAGTATCATAAATTGGATATGCCTTTGACGCCCCTGGATCTGCGAAGAAGAAAATGTGCAAAGTGGGCTTAGCGTGGAATCTGTAAGTTCTTCCTTATGCAGGTGAAACGATTCCATCTCTGTGCAGCTCCACCACTAACCATTAACGTGCCTCTGTGCAAAAGTGAAATCATCTGATTGCCATAATAATAGAAAGTGTTGTATAGCATTCTTTTTTGTAACCAGGAGAGGCGGGGGACTAAATAAATGCATCAGTTACAAACAAAATAGCCGCTTTATTCGTTTGATGAAGGATGTGTGATCAGCTCGTGTATGCAACAAAAATGACTCCTCTTGCTTGAGTGTCGGAACAATAATACCTTTGTGGAGGACTTTGTGTTAATTTAGTACCTCATGGATCACATTTACCGTTTTCTTTCCCCAGAAGAAAACTAGAAAAATGAGATTTCATTAAGCGTTTAGGTGGGTGCTCAGCTTGTCCTGCAGTGGAATTGCATTACCAACTGTGAGAGGGATTTCACTTTGATTCTCAATGTAGCCACACGAGGGCAGACTTTCAGCTTTTGCAGTCACGCAGTCAATTAAACATCCACCCCATATGAAAATCTGTCAGTGGGGGAATAATCAGTTCAGCAAGCTGTTTGCTTAGACTTGCATTATAGTTATTACTTCTTCCAGTCCACTGAATTCAGCACAGTTTACATGTTCTTTATTTAAAGACTCCTTCCCTCCAAAGTGTTTCATTCTTTTTAATGAATAGACAAAAGCATCCAACAGTACATCCTTCAGTTCCCCCCTTTAAGGAAGCGATATGAACACGGCTAATGAGAGAACGCATTATGTTTGTACTTGGTGCCCCTCCGAACTGATGAAATTCCTCATGTAATCACAATTCCAAGTCATTTTCATGCGGATTGAAATGACAGCAGAAGCGTGATTCTCTTTGCTTCTTTGTGATCCTCTTCATAAAATCTTTACCTGAGGGCCGCATGAGCATTAAGGCCAATAATATCTGATTTTAATGCTAAAAAGAACTGTGATTATTTACCCACATTTGCTATATATCCTTTTTTAAATATATGTATGTAGTGTATTTTGTCTTTTATCAAATTGTTGTCTATTTGAGTCTAGTTATTTACTTTAAAAGCAGGTACAGGTACTCCGGATAAAGCCCGAGTATTGTTGCAGTTTCAGCTTTTCGCTTTTGCTTGGAACTAAAATCCGCCATTTTTTGTGACCATATTTTTATTTTAACATGTTCTGCTTTAATATTTTAAATTCAAGTAAATCTCTTGTTATTTTCTTTAAATTATTAGTATTAATATTTCCACTGGTAAAAAGACTAATAATGATAGCAATGACGCCAACAATTGTGTGCATCCCTTGGATCATTTTACATTTTTCATTTTCAGGTACGATGTTAAATCCATTCAAACCCGTTTGTATATTTTGGATGTATGTATGAACTGTTGATTTTGTCCGAAACAAATGAGTTTGTTTTCATTGTATATTAAAATGTTATCTTTGCGTAACCGCCATTATTGGAAACACGAAAATAAAAAAAAAAATTAAAAAAAGAGAGAAATATATATAACCGTGTTGTCTTCCTTCACATGACTAAATAGGGATCTTGAACATGTTTAGTTTTTTTTTAGTTTTTTTTTTTATTAACTCTCCTGTGATATTGGGATGTTTTGCATATCACACGACTATTTACAACCTCCTATAAATATCCAAGAGCCTTAAAGACAGTCAAAAGGATGTCTTTACATCTTCTTTCACACACTGTATAATTAGTTCAAACTTATGCCATTACCATCAAATACATAAGCATTTCCAGTACTTTTTTTTGTAAAGGCCTATAGAGTCACTGGCTATTTTAGACATGACCTCTGATTTCTGATCATGAATAATTTCGTGGACAATGTTTTTTCCCCTCGACTTTAGCAGGCAGCACTCTTTTTCATGTACAGGTTTGCCTTCCTCAAGGGTGAAAACAATCGGGGCATTTAGCGAAATAACGCCCTGTGCGCACAGCCACGTTCATGTAGGTCATTTTGAATTCTGCTTTTGCACGTCAACAACATGCCTGTATTTAGATGAAAGCGCAGAATTTTACTAAATACTAAAGCAAAAAAAAAAAAGTTTCTATGGATTAAATGGAAAATGTATGATAATGACTGTAATGTTGACCTTCATATTTTTACCAGTCTGTGAGTTAAATCCGGAAAGATGAACCCACGTATTACCTTCGGAATTCCGTATTTGAAGGCTGATGGATCTTTAAGGAAATAGAGAGGTTATTATTTCTTTATGGAGTGGCTCTGTGCTCATTAATTAGAAAAAAAATCACCAAGAAGTACAATCATAAATAAGCAAATGATTAAAAAAATGACTAAACCTTAAATTAATGAAAGGAGAAAGCGACATATCTGTACTTTCTTTATTCTTTTGTTCCCATCTTAATAAAAAATATAATTGAGATAGAAAAGAAGGTATGCAAGGATAATTAATTCGGCACTCAATGGTTGACAACGGGTCATGTAAAGGGTTAAATAAAAATAGCCTCACAATATAATCAGGAGAGCTGCTACATTTTTTCCAAATGGTCTGCAGTTGTCGCCTATGCGCCATACAGCCCCCCCACCCCCCCCCCCCCCCCCCCCCCCCCCCCCCCCCCCCCCCCCCCCCCACACACACACACACATACACACGAATCTGTCTTCCACACAAAGAGACATGCATATACTTTAGGCTGATCCATACATAAAAACACTTCGTCTGTCGTTGACCGCGCGGGGACTCAAATGAAGGCGAGCTGCTTTTAGTGGGATTCAAATTTAGACGCATTTCTTTTAATTCTATTAAAAGTCTTCAAGTCCCGCGATGCCAGGGGAAACGTGCGCGACTCTGCAAAACCAATTTCAAGTCCGCGTTGTAGGTGTCGCTGTTGACCACGTCTGCATCCGCAGTGCGAGTGTGTGCAGAGAGAGGAGGCTGCGTCTCAAGGCCATTTTCAAATCTCATTGGTGGGCTTGTCATGTGGTTGGGAGGCATCCTGACTTACAGATTGTTTTTCCTAGATATGTCAGCTTACAAAGGACATCTCTCTAGTCCAAAGAACTTAAATTCCAAAAAATGTCCTTTCCCAGTAGCTCTCCTGTGGCAAATACATTTTTAGTGGACTCTTTAATTGGTGCTTGCAGGACGGACAGCTTTTACTCCAACAGCAACATGTACATGCCGTCTGGCTCAGAAATGGGAACTTACGGAATGCAAACCTGTGGACTCCTGCCGTCTTTCGGCAAAAGAGGAGAGGTCAACCACCAAAATATGGGCATGAATGTCCACTCGTACATACCTCAGATAGATAACTGGACTGATCCGAACAGACCCTGCAGAATAGAGCCGCCCAATCAGATGTCAAACTGTACATTTTCACAGAGCATAAAGGAAGAGAGTAACTGCTGCATGTACTCCGATAAGAGAGTACAAAAAGTCAGCTCATCAGAAGTCCCCGCATATTCTAACGTCATTCCTGAATCTTGTCCTGTGGATGGTCCCGAGATCCCGGTTCCCGGCTATTTCAGACTGAGCCAAACTTATGCCAACGGGAAGCATCAGGAAAACTACTGCCATGAACCACCGAGTCCAAACGCGACATTGATGCAGCTCAGCCGGGTCACCCCGAAACCGCAGCCATCCTCGGCGTCTTCTAATTTCACGGAGGTGGATAAGAAAATTGAGGACGCCTCGCAAAACCCCGAGACCGCAAGAACTCCGGTCCCCGCAGAAAGCCCGGATCCCAAGCCCAGCTCGGAGGAGAAAAACTGCTCAGTGGAAGCCCCCGTGTCCAGTCCTGAGCTGCTACAGAAGGAAGGGAAAGGTGGGTTGGCTGTAATGAAAGCTTTTATCTCGCGGCGCGGTGCTGAGAAGGCTCCAGCATCATAAAACCAAGTATAAAACACAAACAACCCTAAAGTCGTAATGTTTAATGAGAGTCTTTCTCAGGTTGCAGTGATAGGCAACAGAGAATGGTTTTACCATGCAGCATATGTCCCCTGTCCTTTGGATATTTAAAGTATAATATTTTCACAATCTCTTGCGTTGTTTGAGCAAATTGCACAGTTTTCTCCCACTGAAATGTTAAAATAATCTCCACTAATAATTCTGCCATCTGTTTGTCAAATTTGTGAATTTTAATGTTTAGACAATGATGCACATGATGAAAAAAAACTCTCTCTTTCCAGTTCTGACAAATTACTAAACTATTATATGTCAAATTCATTATAAAGATAATAATATTAACAGTTTAGTAAAAGGTTACATGATTAATCTTAATTCACCGTATAAATCATAGCTTTTTGTTAAATTATCAGGTAATATACAGATGTATTCCCTGTGTGCCGGTTGTTCATTTGGGGTTTCATTTAATTTTTGTTTTATTAGTAATGGCATGTACGTGACTAATAACAGCCCATGCATTTTATTTATTCAGGGAAATGTTGTGTGTTATTTCCCAGAGGTAAAATCCAAAGCAGCTGATGAGCTTTTGTTCGAGTGCGTCACTAAAAAAAAAAAAAAAAAACTCTCTGATTTGAATCCCTGCAGACTGCAAGAGTGACACGCTCACAAACAACTGGCTGACAGCAAAAAGTGGGAGAAAGAAAAGATGCCCCTACACAAAGCACCAAACCTTGGAGTTGGAGAAGGAGTTTCTGTTCAATATGTACCTGACCCGAGAGCGCCGCCTAGAGATCAGCAGGAGCGTCAACCTGACCGACAGGCAGGTCAAGATCTGGTTTCAGAACCGCAGGATGAAGCTGAAGAAAATGAACAGGGAAACCGCATCCGTGAACTGACCTCAAATCTCACCTTTTCGTGAGCCTGCATGTGCCTGTAGTCAACCCCCCCCCCCCCCCCCCCCCCCCCCCCCCCCCCCCCCCCCCCCACCCACCCACCTCACATGTTAGTTTGATGCTTTGGTGTCATTGGTTCAAATTCCACACAACTGTGACTGTATATGGCAATCTTAGTATTATGCGTGGCGTCGTGTATTTGTTTTGTTTCATCACAGGGTAACACTTTTTTGGTCTTAAATTATTGGAGGGCACCTCTCTCCGCAGAAGAGACATGGGTGTCCGGCCGAGCTGTGGGAAGAGTTACTCTATTTCAGTCACGAAAGCACATTTATTGTCGTATAGTGCAACATTTGTTTAACAGTAAGTCCAAGCCATGTGCTCAATAGTGAAATGATTCTATGGGCTTTAAAGTGGTGGAAAACAATGTCAGTCTGTGAATTTGTTGCATGTTTGTGGCATGTATCTTGCAATAAATATATTGTCAAAGACTCTTGTTTTTAGACTTGTTCATGCTATACAATCGCTGCTCGGCAAAGGCCTATTTTGTTTTTTTTTTAGCACTGTGAATATCCGAAATTAATTTGTACTGACGCAAGCATTGTTTTCCTTAAAAAACAAACTATTCGGAGCAGGAAAAGGCGAGAAAAGAACAATTTCCTCCAAGCTTGCTGCTTGCTGCATATAACAGCAAGAAAACAGTCTGAACACGTCCCTCATGTTTGTTTCCACTTTCACCAAACGTTTATAATTATGCTCTAACTTAATTTGACGGCAAGTCGACAAGATAGCAGCTGGAAAATAATTAGTTTGTGGGGCTTCAAGCAGTTTTAATCCCATCTTAATTTCAGAAACTACGATATTCTCACACTTATTTACAATATTCTCGCACTTATTTATAATATTCTCACACTTACTTAGAATATTCTCATACTTTTTTACATATAGACTACTCCAGCATTCCGGAAGTACGCTGAAAGCTATTTGTGAATTAAATAGCCAAATCATGAAACTAAAATAGTCCAAATGACATGATAAAAAAATATCCATTATCATCTATTTGAATGTAAAAGAAAAAGCGCAGCAAAAGCATGCAAAGACGGTTGATTGTGTAATAAAATAAAGCTGGTTTTGCATGCATTTGCATGCATGCATTGCATTTTCTTGCATGCAGGCCTGTTTATAATTAAACTGCCTATAAGGATTATAGGAAGGAGTAAATTAGGTTCAGCTCTTTCTTCCTTCGTGGCGAAATCACCCTTCATTTTCAACTCTGCAAAATAACTTCATATGGCCTTCTTAAGTTTGCCACTAATCTTTTTCAAATGTGTGATAATGTAGCATAATTTCTGACCCAGTGTGCAGATTTGACCTAGTTTTATCTCGAAGTGTTTAGTTAAGCTCAACACATTCTACCTTATATGGTGCAAGAAAATTACATTCTGAAAAAAAAAAAAAAAAAAAAAAGTTAAAAAAAAATGCAAGATGTATAGACTATTAGTGCTAAATTACACCTTTCAGAGAGCAATACACACACACGGACTCCTCCAAGTCTTTTTTTATTGACGGCATGTATAATCACACGCACCTCATAAAACATTTATTGATACATTATTACTCTCCTTTCAATGAATATAATAATTTCACAACTGCTGCTGTTTCTGCTTCAACTTAAAAAATTAAACCAACTCAGAAAATATGTTTCCTTGCCAAAATATTAACAATGGATACACCGCACTGTGAGCTGAAATGGCGTCTTTTATTTTACAACATGTTATTACATCTATTTTACGAGGACTCTGTAAGTCCATAAACCATTTTACTGGGATTGAGGGTATCGGGACGGGACGATATTAGAAGAGTTTTCTCAAGCATTAAGATTGAAGGAATCCGTGTTTTGGGACGTTGTGTGTGTCTTTGGGAAAAGTCTATTATTCCTTTAAACCAAGTAGATGTTGTTGCAACGTCCTGCAGTCACATCTTCATTAAAAAAAGGCATTTTATTTGAGTGATAGCGTTCTCCCTCTAGTCACATCAGAATGGGCTTGAGAATGAGAAATGAAAAGCTAAATTAAACCTGACGAGAAAAAAAAAAGGGCAGGATTGATTTACTCGCTGTATTGGTAAATATGACCACGTGATCCATGTAACCAATCCCTGTAGATGCGGGCCAGCAAAAATACTATGATTGTTCATAAAGGGAAGCTTCCCGTAACAGTGCAACCCTTATTATATGAGTAGGAAGCGATCAAAAATGTCTTCCAGTGGCACTCTGAGTAACTGCTATGTGGACGCTATAATGGGGCAGGAGCCGGAGGATGTGTACGGTGCTCGCTTTATTCAGGCTCCACATACGATGACCCCGAGGCCGTCAGGTGCCGGGGACAACGCAGACTTTTCCTCGTGTAATTTTGCACCAAAGTCCGCTGTTTTCTCGTCGTCCTGGTCCTCAGTTCATCCTCAGGGGATTTATCATCCATACGTCCACCACCACCACCACCACCAGTCCCATCTGCCCGCGTCGGACGGCAGATATGTCGGCGTCCGACCGTGGATGGACCCCATTTCAAACCACGTTTCGTTCGCCGGATTCCCTTCCAGCAGTCGGTCGTACGGAACAAAGCCAGAGGTCTTGCCAGCTAAATCTACAGATTGTGACACGTTGGAAGCGGAGGCTCGGCCGCTCGCAGGCGAATTCACGTGTGGAGTATCGGAGTGTCCAGAAAAAGCAACCAAAGAGCACAGTGGAAGTGAGCTTTCGAGCCACAGCGAACCCAAAGAGGAAAAACAAAAACTTGACCCAAGTAAGTAAACGAAATAGCTGGTCCTGATTTACAACCTTGAGAACTGTATGAGCCGGGTGTGTAAAACTGGAGGTTTTACTAACCTATAAAAGTGTCTCGTACTATACTGTTGCTCCGAAAGGGGAGAACCCGCCCTACAAGGGTTATTGCAGGGATCCTAATGTTTTTCATGTCACAGGACACCCCAAATAGATACACAACTCACTATTTCGATAAGATTGCATGTGGGGAGACTTTATAACTAAGTACAGTTATGATTTATTTCCCTCTGATGGTACACGGGGGCAATCAGTACAAACAGGAAATCATGTAAGCGAAAGGGTCTTCTTTGGATATAACGAGCAATAGTTCTCATTTTCTTTTGCTACAGTGAAACCAACCATAAATACTTTAGGTGTTAAAGTTCACAATAAAAAGTCATAAAAGCAAACAAACAAACAAACAAAAAATCATCACACGTGTATTTACTTCATCTGCTTTTTTTTTTTTTTTTTTTTTTAGGTAACCCCGCAGCGAACTGGATTCACGCACGCTCCACGAGAAAGAAACGGTGTCCTTACACAAAATATCAGACTTTAGAGCTGGAGAAGGAGTTCCTCTACAACATGTATTTGACAAGAGATCGGCGCTATGAAGTCGCCCGCATACTCAGTTTAACGGAGAGACAAGTGAAGATCTGGTTCCAGAACAGAAGGATGAAAATGAAGAAGATCAACAGAGAGAGGAACGGCAAGGAGCAGCTATAAGCCCACTGCTTGTGCCATTTCATACATTTTGACGTTTGTACCAAGGAAGCCATGCGAACAATTACATTTATTTTGGTAGGAGCCTCCTTAGCCTTTTTTTTTTTTAAATCATATATTAAGTGTCAGTGTTCTGGGGTTATTTGGCCAAATATGGATCACATGTGCAGAAATTTGATGGCACACACACACACACACACACACACACACACACACACACACACACACACACACACACACACACACACACACACACACACACACACACACACACACAGGATCTGTCAAACAATGTTTCAAGCCAGGTGAAATTTTTACGCAACAAACTGGGATGTTTACGCAGCAGGAAGCATGTATGTGCATCGCTGTTATTTAGAGTTGTATAAAAATCATAGCAACTACTTTGACTGCTCACTACACCCACGGCGCGCAGTATCAGCAAAGCGAGAATTTCACTGACTTTTGCTTAAAATCTTTGTTCATGAGCTCGATGACTGAAAAATAAATCTTTTTTTTTTTTTGTTTTCTCACAGGCCAAACTGTTGGGATGTGCCATTAATGGATATAAATAAATGCATAAAGATTTTTTTCTTGCATCCGTATTTTTTAAGCACTTTGAATCAGTCATTTCATTTATTTCCTTTAGATCAAAATATATCCCCTGAGGCCTTGCTACCCCAAATGCGGGTTTTCGGGACCATGTAGCCTGATAGAACCGCTCTATTTAACACAATAGTCAATATTTAACAACTGAATGTTCGTATTTGCAGCCCACATATTAAAATGATATTAAAATCCCCACGAGATATTATTTAGAACGTGTTAAATGTAACTTAAAAAACAAACAGCAGATTTGATTTATTTAAAAAGTAGAGCTCCAAGTAACGTATTTGCTGTTGGGAGAGGTGTTGTGGCGAATTTCCAATTTATGGTCCAACTTGTACGAACAATTACTTTAAAGCAGGAAGAACCGCGATCCAATAAAGCTATAGAAATGGCTAGACGTCTGGCCTAAATTAGTTTATGGGCCTGGCCAGTAATTACACTCTCCTTTGAAAGTCCCCCTTTTCTTGGCTGTTTGGGTCTGTTGCTGACAAACAGAATGTAGACACTTTTCCATGGGGTGTCTGGTCGATGAATTGTTTTAGAGGAAATCACCCCCACCGTAATGGTCACGTGTATTCATCAATTGCACTTCCCACCGATGAGGGAAAAAAAAAAAAAAAAAAAAAAACTTAACTTTGACTGCTGTGTGGTGCAGTCTTATCTTCTGATGGCCTGAGTGCTGAAATGGTCAAGCAGAGCATGTGTATTAACTGTTCTTCACGGGCTGCCTCTAACACTTGTAATGAAACATGGGGGTTTAAAAAACAAAGAAACTTGACTACACTTTTAATGGAACTCTTTGATTAAAACTAAGAGGGAAGCCCTGAAAATGCAGGTCTAAGAACAATGTGTTTACCTTTACTGGAGCTTTGGGGCCCTTGGAAAAAGTACTCAGAGCGCTAGAGGGCGATGTTGTTCTTTAGGTTAAAGATAAAGCAGCCTACTCACAGCTGGAGCACGTAGACAACGCAAGGGCTATACCATTATCCGTGTTTTTACTGATTTATACCATAAACTTCTTGTGTCCTGATGAACGTGTGTTAAGAAGAGCGCGCTACTTTTACAGTTGCAAACTTGAAAGAGCCACTTTTTAAAAAATCGGTTATTGCAGCATGCTTATACTGATTTTGAAATCTCTTGACAGCTCCCAGGCCCCATATTTCAGCAATATGTCACACATTTGCACAAAGGAGAAGCCAAATTTATTCGTTAGAGAGAAGGCTTTCTGAAGGCAGAAGCAGAGTCATTATTTAATACAGAGAAAATAATAACAGAAGCTTTAAACTTTCAGAGATGGATTTTTCCTTTAAAGGGCATGTTTCTCAACGTTGTCTTATTATTATTATTATTATTATTATTATTAGTAGTAGTAGTAGTAGCCTGTAATTGTTTTTAAATACGAATAGGCGAAGCAGCCTAGTCCCTCTAGTGATACTATGTAATGTTACTAAGACTTCAAAGGTAAATTGTGGTGTTATCTGTTGTGTGCTAATTCAAGCTCCACATATATATATATATATATATATATATATATATATATATATATATATATATATATATATATATATATATATATATATATATATATATATATATATATATATATATAAAACTTTGGTTTCAAATCCATTTTTTTAAGCCACAACTTTTACGCATATTTCATGAAAAATGCAGTTTATCTTTAGTGTGTTTCGTTATAGCGGAGATATAATGAGATGTACCTGTATATATTGCTGTGTATACCGAGGAGATACAGTGAGCATTACTTCAGTAATCATTATTAAAAGTAATAATTGTAAATAGTCCTAGCTGTTCAACGTATCCAAACGCTGGCGGTCAACTGCAACACTGAGATACTACAACAATTAAACAATGAAATGTTGAACTGGCTGTGTCTTGATCTCCAGTGCTAATGAATCGGCCTGCAGTAACTGGGAGAGCTGCAGCGGCTGAAAACACGTTCAGCTTGTGTTTTTTTGAGAATACACTCATACGATGAAACACTGTTTACACACACGAGGACGACCCCGAAGCTTTTCTCTGCGGTGTAAGCTGATATTATTTTACATGCTATAGCTGAACGGCTCCAACTATCTGACAGGGCTGGAAGGAACAGTACGATTCTAGGATGTGTGTTGTTATTGCGCAAGCCACCCCCCCCCCCCCCTACACACACACACAAAATAAATAAATAAAACAAAAACAAAAGCAAAAAAATCATGAGAGCAGTCCTACTTCTATTAGATTATACCCGGTCTTGCAGGTGACTTTACTTATATATATAGTCATGTGTGTTTCTTTTCTGAGATACCGTGAAGAGCCAGCTGTTTTTGTCAGTACTACATGCAGTCGTGTTACACACTTAGATGAACTGTTGCTGTTTTCCCGTATTAATGTAATGGCTGTATGTAGGCCCAAGATAACCACTGTCCACTCTCTAAGAAAAATAATCTAAGAAGTTTATCTAAAAAAAAAAAATGACTAAGACACATAAGATTTTTTGACAATAGAAAACCAGCTGACATCCCATAAATGTTGGGGGTGCTGAGTGTATTACCCCCCCCCCCCCCCCCCCTTCCCAGCACGCACACACAATTCGAAAAAAAAAAAAAGAAGAAGAAGAGAAGAATCAAAATGAAACAACATCAAGTACATAACTGAAATTTCGCTTGTCAGGAAAACATTTTAATGGCTTGCTCCTCCCCCACCCCAATATTTATATTTTTATTTCATTTAACTTTTATTAGTAATTCTGCCATGTTATTTTTATATGGCCACACAGTCTGGATGCTAATATATATAAAGATGTTTTTTACCCAATTATTTTTGTTGCTTTTTTATTCATTGTTAATTATGAATATGTTCATGAATTTAACCACTTTTGGGGCGTTGTTTCTATCACTGTGTTTTCAGTGTCAATGCAGCGAAGGAAGCGTGGCCTCTGACGCAGTTTGACAGCAGGCGCTCTATATTCCAGGCCCTCATTACGTTCTAAGGTACCTGAACATTGTAGAGTGTTATGAGAGACTAGAGCTGCGGAAGAATACAGAATGACACTGCGGAGGAATACCCAAGGACATGTCGTCCAAAGCGAATGCAACAATGCGGTTTGATTAAAGCGTGGGTAGGCACCCTCAGGCTGATCAGGGGTAGTGTGATGAGGAATTTGCAGTTCACAGTCAGTCTGCTTGGCAAATAATGACACAAGTTTGACTTTGAACATTATCTTAGTGCCCCCCCCCCCCCCCCCCCCACCTTATTTTTTAAATCGTTACTTTCTTGAAGGCAGACTTTGACATGATTCCATGATCTGAATTTATGTCTCTGAGAAAATCAGTGTCGGCCCATCAATAAACATGCGACACTAAAACTGTCAGTGAAACCCACTTGGCAAAAGAAAAAGAAGGAGAAAAGAAGAAAACGATTTTTAAACTCTGCATAGGCCTATTTGTCGTTTGCATAATAACTGATATATGATTGCTTAATTTATATAAATTAATATATTGTGGCTTGTGGAAATACTCAACTAAATAATCTCGATAAATCATGCTACAAGATATTTGCTGTGTGCAAGAGAGAGGCGCCGACATACAATGAAAAAAATGACATTAAGTGATATGCCCCATATGTGCGCATGCGTGTGTGGGCCTGCGTGCGTGTAGATAGATAGATAGATAGATAGATAGATAGATAGATAGATAGATAGATAGATAGATAGATAGATAGATAGATAGATAGATAGATATTGACTGTCTTAACGTCAGTGACCTCATATAAAAGGCGGTTAAAATGTTAGGAGACAAGCTGTTTACAACAAAAGTAAAACAGCATTACTCCATTTCCCTCCAACAGAGTGACCTTCAAGTATAGTCCACATTGAACCACTAAATTACAACAACGTCATAGTTGCAATGCAGTGTGATTCAACAAATCCAGAGCTCTTGCATCTTTCTGTCTCTTGCACAGACACACGCAGGGAGAGAGAGGACGGGGAGCTATAAGACAGGAAACCAGAGCCATAGCCCGGACTAGCCTGGCTATAAATCGCACAGTGCTTTCTCTGGCGTGCCACCAGATGAACGAGAATGAAATACATGAAATTCCTCTTTGCTGCAGACAGTCACATGTGCAAGACTGCATACAGTCGCAGTATTTAGTCTTTAAGTGTTGAGTTTCAATTATACGAAAAATGTTCACACCATAGTGTATCTCTGTCCAACTTTTGTCTCTAATAATAAACAACAGCTGGCCTGTAAGAGCATGGAAAAAGGACAATGATATACAATATGCCCACACTCAGCACTGGGAGACGCAAACGTCCCATATAAAAACTGTCCTCCAGAATAATGATTGAACACCTACGGGAAAAGGCCGGTGACAAAGCACGAGACTTTTGCTAAGGAAAAAAAGTGTGAAATATACTCCATAACCTTGCTGGTTTTATTATGTGACGTTTTATTAACGTCTGCTGCATAAGCCGCTAACTGAAGATGAAAATAAATAAATAAAGGCACAAAGTTTATTTCTTGCGAGAAATTTTTGGTTTCAGAAAAGATTTTCTTTAAGAAAAACACCCCCCCCCCCCTTTTTTTTGACAAAACGTTCAACATTCATATGTTCTATATTGTATTATGTTAGAATATAGTTTAGCATTATAATCTGTTTGATTTGACCATATACTAATTGTAGTATTTTCTGTGCTGTTCTCTACATTATGCATTCATTTTAACGTTAGATGGCTGAGTGATAGAAACAGAAAACGGGGGGGAACCTCTTGCTTTAGAGGACCTGGTGGGGCTTCTGCTATTATGCGCAAAGATGGGGAGAATTGCTGCAGTCCAAATTCCTTTTTGTGAGGGGACAATTTACAACTTGGTAATAGACCTTTTTATGTGCCTCCATCGCCTGTCATTGGATGCCACTGGTCATGTGCGAGAGGCAAACGTCTTCATGGCCCTTTTCCTGATTTCCCAGGCGATTTTCCCCCACTGCATTCTGTATCACGTTGTCTCTAGCGTTAAACCGGTACACCACGGTCGACTCTCTTAAAAATCGTATGCCATTCGTTTCATAATCGTCTGATCAGCACATATGTTTCGTGGCGCTGCGCCTTTTATTTTTTTTACTGGATGTTTTCAACTTTATCCATATCTCACCTCTCCATTGACAGATCTGCGCTAGCTTCTAGCAAAATGCGCTGCCTAAGCAAACTTCAGAGAATAAACATGGAGTACCTCTCGGCCATAGGTAAGATTTCTGTGTGATAATTACTATCTGGGCTTGTGTGAGTGCATGGTGAAGTTTGACAGCTTCCTGTTTCATTAGTCATGTAAATGAGCTGCAAGGTAATGGCACTCAGGTAATTTGGTGAATTCACATGTTGCTGGGTGTGTTGAGATTAATTGTTTTTTTGTTTGTTTTTGTTGTTGTTGTTGTTTTAAATATATACATACTTTTCTGTAACAGAAGGATATTATATTAATAATGACGTCTTTATAGTCGGCATGTAGCCTTTTTTATCGCAGCAACCAAAGAGAAATATTTAAGAAAATATCTAGTGGATATCAAGTAGTTTTAATATGTTTATTGTCGCCTTTTTCAGGCCTTTCCTGAACAAATATAACTTGCATTTCAGGCCATTGATGATGATGATGATGATGATGATGATGATGATGATGATGCATGAGCAGTGTTTTTGATGCAGAGAAATGAAAGAGCTTCGTCACGAACCGGTCATTCCTTATTTTACTTGCAATGTTAGACTACATTTGGTTGTAGATGGATCCACCTCAAGCTACAAGAAAATCTGTGTTGAAGCCACTATATACCATCTCTCTCTTCCACCTTATATTCCGAAAATGCAGGATTATATTCCAGACAAGATAAATGTTCATTACTTTATTGCCTGCTTGCAAAAGTTCAGTTTTCCTAGTTGTTTTCAGCTGCCTGGAGATGAGGCCAACTGAACAAAGACAGTATTTCACTGTTGCCTGACAGGCAGCTGCGAAAGTATTTACAGCCTTACTGCAATGCGGCAAAATGGACCCTGAAAGTCAGGCACAAGCTTAAGCTTGAGAAAATGACACGGGGTTCCCTCACGATTGCTCATTTTGACAGTGCAAAAAGAAAACATATTTTTAAGCACGTTTTGTAACACGTGATTATTTAGTATAATGTGTGACCGCAGGCCCTGCACTCATTTTATTAGTTTCCATAAATGGATTTCCCCTTTTCACCCCTACTGAAATCCTCTAAGACATCCAGACTGTCTAGACTCTAGCAACATACTCAGTAGCCGTATTATATAATATATTACATATTGTGAGATTATATAAAGAAGCGTTTGTTCAAATCAAACTATGTGAAAACTAACTGCGCTGTTTTATTCCTGCTGTTTAATAATTGTATTATCGTTTTTTTTGTTTCCAGTCACATTAATCATTATTTAATTAACAATGTTATGTATGCGTTATCACCACAATATAAGAATTTACAGTTTTAACATCTACCCTGCCAAACATATTCCCATTATATTCATTAAAAAAAACTCTACAAATACATTTAAAATCTAAACATGAGGAAATACAATTTTGCAAAGACAAAAGATTTAATTATTCTTCTGAATTAGTGTCATTTGTTTGAAGAACTTGATTGAACTCAGTCTTGAATTAACCTACATTAGGCTATTTGCTTTAATTAAGTACACATAATGGGGAAAATCAATGGTTTGCGTTCCAGCAGTGCATCTCCTCTCCCCTCCTTCAAATCTCCGTCAACACTTTGATCTAACACAGGATTGGGTGAAATAGCTGGTTTGTGTAGTTTTTTTATTATTATTATTTATTTATTTATTTATTTTACAGTGGAAATGTGGACAGGCCGTTATCATGCCAGCAGAAGGCGCTGTTGCCCAACAGTCAGCCTTTCTGGTCCCTTTCAGCAGTCCCTTATCAGCATGTTATTGGGTGCTGAGAGAAGCTGAGGCGGGCATCACGTGATCCAGTTGTTTTCTGAAAGTTGTTTTGGAGAATTGTGTGCCGGAAAAGTCACCCATTCAGATGAACACTGGATAAGTTCAAACCTGCTATCAAACGAGTTCAGCCATTAAAATTGTGCCATGCTGCATTTTGTGTTGTTTTGGATATTTCTGTTTGAGTATATGCTCCAAAATATCATGTCTGTCATCTTTCCCCAGCAAATATTCATTAAATATTAAGCTGTGCGATTGGTCCTTGCGATAAAAAAGGATGATGGGGAGGATTATTAAGTTAAAATGAATTTATTTACAAGCATATAGCAGCATTTGTGTTAAATCGCAGGCAAAAAAAAAAAGGCGTGCAAAATTAACAGCAGGAACCATGTGAGTGCAGCTATACCTAAAGCACCCCTGGGGCTATTACAGAATTTTCACCCTCAACCCATCTCCAAGGGAGGAAATACATGTATGAGAACATGCATGTCAGAAAATGACAAGTCTCTGATTTGGTGTCCTCCCATTTATCATGCCTATTATATCATACAGTCGCAGCCACCCAAACCTCAACATGGTCTGTCCTCTTTCGGTTAGGTCAGAACTGGGGAGGAGGAGCAAAAGGCACTGCACTCTGGGATTGGCCTGGAAGAATGAATGACATCAGTCTTATTGTGACAGGTTCACCGGACGGAAAAAAAAAATGTATTTGAGCACCAATCAGTGATGCGTATTCGGTGCATTTGTTAACATTTAGAGGTCAAAAGGCGTCTGTCCAGTAAGGAGATTTAAATATTGAAATTCTTGTTATGTCACACCTCTGCATTAAGATGATCAAAATTAATGTTGACACTTAACCAGGATACTTTTTTTCCCAGTGGAATAAAACATTTTGTCACTGCGCTCTCTTGTACCAGTTTCTGTTGTGACTCTTACAAAATCCCTTCCGCCTCCCTGCTTCCTCGTTTCCACGACTTTTCCTCTGTGCACATCAGTGCAATCGCTATTATTGAGTAAGTGCAACTTTGAGCGTTATTTATGGGCCTGCGC
Organism: Archocentrus centrarchus; assembly: GCF_007364275.1. Classification (NCBI taxonomy): domain Eukaryota; kingdom Metazoa; phylum Chordata; class Actinopteri; order Cichliformes; family Cichlidae; genus Archocentrus; species Archocentrus centrarchus. The sequence continues at coordinate 18,591,172 of NC_044366.1, forward strand.
CCTGTTGTGAATGGCTGCGAGGAAACACGTGATGCCATTAAACTTTGTTTTATGGCCTGGGACTTGACAAGCCAAAATATAATTCTCATTGTGTATTAGTAAGACAGTCCAGATGGAATAGAGCCTCAATTGACAGGGAACTCTACCAGACTGACTTTTTCCCTTCAGCATGGATGCGTTTGTTGGACTGCGTGTCATCTGTTGCGGGCTCCGTGGTAAGCTGTGTTTTATCATTATGCTCGGGGTATGGGGCGTGTGATGTCACATGCGTAATGTTCAGGCTAAACTGTTTCCTGCCTGTAAAGCTGCAGTGCACGCTCGGTAACTTTTAGACGATGTGCAGCACTGAAGAAGTTCTGTTCAGTCTGATTACCGTGTTTGAATTGTTTTGAAAAGCTTTCACGGATCTATCATGCATTTTTTTTTTTAAGTGTTATTGGTCTGTTTTTCATTACATCATTTCCCCCTTCTTTTTCTCTTTTCTTTGTATTTGGGCTTTTAAAGCTGTTTGGAGAACTTCATTTATCTTGTCAACTTCATTTAATTTGTCAATTATATTGAGGTCTTAATTAAAAGAACACAATTGTATTTTAAATTGCTGATGCATTCTGTTTTCTGTCCTATCTGTGAGGCTGTACATTTCTTCGCCCACAATTCGTTTGCTAGACAGTGCCATCGTGGGTTGTATTTACATAGAAATGTATTTTTTTAAGTAACACTGATGTTACAGCAAAATCAGTTTCGAGTCCATCATGTGGATTTCTTTTTCTTTATTCACTCCAGGCCTGGCGCGTTTGCACTGCAGGCCTTTAAATTATTAATTTCGTCACCGTTTGTTAGAAATCCAGTCTTACGATGGTTGCATGTTTAATCCAAGCTTCGAAGGGAACGTAACCTTTATTTTGTGTTATTGTCAGACAAAAGCGCTTCATTACGTTGCGCAAAAGTTTAACAGGCCTCAGGTTTTCTGGTGCTCTCAAATCCTCAGTGGAGGCTTTAAAATCGAAAGAAAATAAATTGTGAATATCATGAAGAAAGAGTCAAGCTAGAGACTAGTTGGCCATTGGTTTAACACAAGCTGCCAGGAAACGCTGACTTTATCGCTCTTTTGTTGGGAAACTCGGCTTTGACCCGTCAGAAGGACTGGCAGGGTCAGGTGAAAGGCAGGTCAGGCTGTCTAATAAATACTGAAATGTGAAGTGCAAGGACATTTTGAATAAATTGTGCACTCGTCATTTAACAACTAACATTTTGTAGTTTTGTTGGTATTTTAGTGGAAATTTCCAGCTCAGATCACAGCACATATATGTACCTATACATACTACGCATATTCGTTAAAGCAGCTCCAGCACAAAGCGTCACACTGACTTTACATTTGCGCTGCTTTTTGTTTCATTGCTATCTATTAAAGGCCTGTTTTGCAAGGCTGGTGCAAGTCTATAATGTTACACTGCGGCAAAACCGTTACATAAGTCTAAATCGTTTACACCATCTATCAAATAATTAGCTAGTAATCGGTGTCTTTGTCCGTTTAATTTTTCTTTTTAAAGAAGAAAACATGGCCTGTGTGTCAGTTACAGTGTTTTTAAGCTTTTCCAGAGCTGAGATACAATTATTGTGTCACATTTTGAACAAGAAGGAAATGTTTCATAAATTCAAATGACTGCGTCATTGCTTAAGTACTGACTCAAAGTATTTAGGGTTTATTATATTTTCCCCCAACCAGGGGATAGCTTTTCGTGATATATAAACCTTGATGTAGAATTATTTAATTTTAATAGTGATTTAATATCCTTGGGGGGAAAAAAGTATATTATTTTTTTGCTAGACCTTCTCATTTTGGGAAATCTGTCTTAATCATCCCCAGCTTTAACTAATTTAATTTGTAAAGGAAGCTCAGTGTAAGGCTTGAGGTGGCCTCCATGGTGGTTGGTTAACGTCAGACAAGTTGGTAAACTTTTGCACCCTTTGAGCTGTCAGCAGCAGCAAAAATAATTGAACTTTTTGATAAGTTTGTAAATGATTTGGTTTGACCTCGGTGGCCTCCAGCCTTTAGCATCTTTTGCACAGGAACCCCTGCAGTAGCCAGCAAGTGTTGAGCGCTTATCTGTTCATGGGTTTATAGCGTTTCTCGCTTGTTTGACTGAGGCTTAACTTTAAATCTGAGCTGACAGTTTGTAAAAGTGGAAAGTTATTTATGTGTTTGAAGAAGTTTCTTCTCTCACTATGAACTTGGGCTGTAGCCTGATGACAGGAAGAAGACCTACTGCGCTGAAACCTGGGTTGACCTCAGTTAGTAGATGTTTTTTCTTCTATTTTACGCTTGTCTTTTACTTAGAATTGACAGGAGTGCCCAGGGCAGAGGTAACCTGTGGGCCTACAGGTTTTTGTTGTTGTTGTTGTTTTTTTTTTTTGCTTTGTGAGCCAGCAAGTGACAACGCTTCAAGGCTTTTGCGAGTGCTATTTAACGAGGTTTCCTTCAAATAAGCAACAAAAAAGGCCACAAAATAAAGTCTGCTTTGTACTGTGGAAGGGAAATAAATTGAAAGGGAAATTCCGTGGTTAAAACAAAGGAAAATAGGGCACTCGAGAATGATTATAGCCCATGGAAGTGTGTTTCCCTCGGTTTTTAATTCATGCCTCTTATTTTGTTATGCAACCCCAGTTTCTTTGATGGTTTGGTTTATTCTGACTGTGGGCCACTTTGTTAATTTTTGTTAGTCTTGAGTGCTGTACAAAGAAACAAAATAATAATGTGGTTTAGGGGCTAAAAGTGGTCAGCTTCGCTTCCCGTCGTCTATATATACCCTGTAGAACCGAATTTGTGTGATGAAACCAGATTCACAGATTCGATTCTAGGGGAGTATATGGTCGATGAAAAAACTTCGATTTATTGACGCACTGCCAACTTGATCGGGCATTTGAAGCCTAATGTGCTGCCAGTTGTTACATTAACAGTGCTGGTTTATGAGTGAGAGTAAATCTGACAACACCACATTCCTCATAAGAGGTCGTGTTGTAACTCTTAAAGGCTTGAAGGAAATCTGATGTGAAATGTTTCACGTGGAGATAAACATTAGAAGGTGTGCGCATTCTTGTTTGGCTCACTGTGTTTGCAAGAAATACTAAATGAATTTACTAAATGAATCCAAGCCACAGACACTCCAGCTGTAGCTTTTTTTTTCTCTTGTGGGCAGTTTCTGTCTCTACATTATTGATTCTCAGAGGCTGCTGCTGCTGGCCAATAGGCTCCTGAGACAGATTTTTTTTTCCAAAGGGATGGGAGTAGATGAAGTGATGAGATTCGTGTAACTTTTGGATGACCCCTTCTTGACAAAGACAGTGTCCATCAATTGTCCTCACTCATTATTCGCTGTCTTTATGCCAAGGGGCTTTTTGTATCTTTTGTTGGTTTCTCTGTTAAACACCATGCCTCTAAGTTAGACTTTAGAAACCGATATAGTTTTTGATCAGCTTTGATGAAACATCAGCATGCACAGACGACCATTCCATATTTGCAATATTTCGCTTTGTTTTGCATAACTTTAAAGTTAAATATTGTGCCACTTTTTCTCCCGTTTTTAATCATCGCTTTCTATTTTCCAAATGCGCACGCAGATGTTTCAAGATAATATTAGTTTAGTTTTTTTCCCCATCAGGGTCTAATTTTAGTATATCTTAACTTGGTTAAAAATGCATTTAGTTGTATGTTTACCCGTGTTTGGACCCGCATCACCTCCATTGGCCGATCTGGTCACATGGTTCGCTAACTTTATTCAGTTGACACCAAGTAGGAGGGCTTTATGGAGGGAGGAAAAAAGACAACTCGAGAAAAATTAGTATTTTCTACCTTCAGAAATTAATGGCCATGAGTTCGTATATGGTGAACTCTAAGTATGTGGATCCCAAATTTCCTCCCTGCGAGGAATATTCACAAAATAACTATATACCTGAGCAGGGCTCCGACTACTACAGTCCATCGCAGGACACAGACTTTCAGCATCCAGGGATCTACCCACGGTCAAACTACACGGAGCAGCCCTTCGGCTGCAACACTGTGCAGGACTCCACAGTGCAGCCACGGGGTCATGTGCACGAGAGATCCAGCCACCCGAGCCATTTTAGCGCACAGACTGAGCAGGGGACTCCGGTCCAAGTGGCCGGACCCCGGACTTGTGGACAGCAGCAAAACACAAAGAGCCAAAATGGGATACAAGCCAAGCAGCCAGCAGTAGTTTACCCTTGGATGAAGAAAGTTCACGTAACTACTGGTAAGATTTCCTCTTCTTCTTCCCCTTCTTCCTCCACTGAGAGCTATAATCCAGAAATCATTCAGTATACTATTTATAGGAGTCTTTGAAAGGCCTCGCCAATTACACAAGTCATAAATTTTTATAGCTCAGGAAATAGGCCGCTAGGTGAGCGCCTAAAACACACACTGACGGTGGAAATGGGATTAAATCTAGAGCAAATCTGGTTGAATTCAGTTAAAATAATCCACAGTTTCCTGGTGACAGTCCGGTTCAAATTTTCTTAAAGTTTGAACTTCCAGATAGAGAAATTAGTTATTTTTGTGCTGCTTGTTTTTTACCTGCATGCTGCATCGGACACATTTGGTGACTTTTTTTTTGTTTGTTTATTTTGTTTTCTTTCTCCCAGTGAACCCTGATTACACAGGATCGGAACCCAAACGGTCCAGAACAGCTTACACCCGGCAGCAGGTTCTGGAGCTTGAAAAGGAGTTTCATTTTAACAGGTATCTGACCAGGCGGCGGCGGATTGAGATTGCCCACACTCTTTGTCTCTCCGAAAGGCAGATCAAAATCTGGTTTCAAAACAGACGGATGAAATGGAAGAAAGATCACAAACTACCCAACACCAAGGGCAGATCTGCACCAGTTTCCAACCATCTGCAAAGCATTCAGAAGGATAACCAGACTGATATTACAGCGTTATAAGAAAGGAAAGTGGTCCTGGTCTTTAGAGATTAACTGTACATAAAAAAAAAAGACAAAAGTTGCATCTGACTTTTGCATGGACTGATGTCGTTTCTAGCCATTTTGTTTTAATTTAACAAACATGACCCCCTAACATTGTTGCCTCGAGCCTGAGTGAGAAAATCAATCGCTCTTTATAACTGAGAGGTTTGCAAGTTGACCCTCTTCTGTGTTTAAATTTCCTCAAAGAGACAGAAAAACGTCGAAATAAACTTTTCCTCCCCTCCTTTCCGACGTTACTCCTCTGAGGACATTTAACAAGCAACCTCGGCCGATTCCATGGATTTAGAAACTGTCTCTGCTCTTCTCACGTGGATTCCGCTGATTTAAAGAACGAAATATCTTTACTTAAAAGCAGCGAGATCATTCGTTCAAATCACACACACACAAACACACACACAAATGTTATACCAGTGCTCAGCACAGATATTATTTTAGGCAATTGAAAAATTCACATTAAACGCACAATATATACTTGAAGGAGATATTATTTGCATATAGAGCACGCCAAACACTCCCCAACCTACTTTCGTGAGTTGCAAAATTCCCCGCTGAATCCTTTGTGACTTGTATGTTTTAACTTATTTTGTACAAAAAAAAAAAGCTTTGAATTTTTTAAAATGTTATTTCCCAAACACAAGACATTCCTGTGTGCATACTATTCAGAGTGCCCTTATAAATCTTTCCTGACATCTTTGTAAACAGTGTACATTTTCAGAGGCTCTCTTGTGCCATTTAAAAACTCTCATATGAAAGATCATTTGTTCTTGCATGGCATCAAATTGATACTGGATGTTTCCAGTCGGAAATAATCAAATCCGGGATATTTAGGAGTATTTTTTTAGACGATTTCTGCGTCATTATTTATTTGTTTAAAAACGTGTAAATTTTCGTATAGTACACAATTTAATTAAAAAAGTATTCGTTAAACCTTTATTATTCTGAAATATGTTTGAACTCTTGTGCATTATTAGCATGGCCTTATGCAAAGATTTAGTCTTAGTTAACATGGGAATCTCCTAGTTTTTTTTTTTTTTCATTTACAACAAAGCTAACCGTGGGGCTCTTTCAGGTCATGTTTCAAGACAGATATTTCTTGTTTTATACCGTCTTTGTCCTCGGACAAAAAGCCAAGAAGCTCTCCCAGTATGAGGAGGTCTCCTTTCTGAAGTCTTCTTGATGAGAGAGTTGAAAAGGTATTTCAACCGAAGGTCGACAAAGCAGCAGTGGCAGGTTCATCCAGGGGACACATTTCAGCCGCAAGGACTGACCCCAGCACCCCTGACCCGCCGGACAGGCAGCATTTTCTCTCCCAGGCGCTATTCGCTTTGCTTTGGAGGTCTGGTCTACCCTTAAAAAAAAAAAAAAAAAAAAAAAAGCTAAAGCTGATTCAAGTAAGAGCCGCTGAATTCCCCGTTTTACACGTGTTTTAACAGTATTTATACCAGGCGAAGCCCCCCGGAAAGGTTCTGATTTGTGCATTTGTCTCCTCATGTCAATATGCAATCTTTTGTTTTTATTTTTGTACATGCTTTTTACCTTGTACGGTGCATTGAGATGTGAGAAGTATATTGAATAAAAAAATAAAGATTTCTACTGATTATGCATTTAAATATTTGCAAGAGAATGTGTTCTGGGATGTTTATTTCCTGATCTCAAGGTCGATTTTGATAGAGTCCATATACATATATATAATTTCTTTCAACCCCAAGTGGTATTTATTGTTATATTTATTATTTTCTCTGATTGAATTTTGATTTAACTTTATTTCGATTGCGTTATTTGGTGCCATTTGGTTTATGCTACATGCAACGAACGTCTTTTGTTCCAAGTGTTTTTTTTCCACCTAATACTTACAAGGAGCCATATGGACCCACAGGCCGCTTTTACAAAACATCTACAAATGGACCAAATGGGCGCTGGGTATACAAATTCATCCTGTTGTCCTGTCAAGTCTGGAATTTGTGTGTTTGTATTGCTGGTGCAACACAAGTGAAAGCTACCGTTGGAAAAAAAAAATATATACATACATCCTAGGAGAGGCTTTTACTGTCCCATGTCTTCTTAAACTCATTAGGTCGTAACAAAGGGAGCCCAAGCACTGCGCAAAAACAGAAAATGCCCTTAGCGGGGATTTTCAAGACCCCCTTTCTTGCCACATTCAACATGAAAAAGTTGTTACACGAGTCCTTACTGTGCGATGGAAGCACAAATTATCTTTAGTGACCTTATAAGACTCAATTTGACAGGGAAAACTTGTTAAAAGGATTTGGTCCTTCTCCAAGACCAATTCACGCCACATTCGTTAGAGCTGTATTAGTACGAAGAAATAAAGTATCAATAGTACCGTATACTACTTGAAGGCATTAAAAAATACCTATATCTTGCTTATGGTTGATATTAACCACCCCTCCCCCATTGTTCACGAGTTGAGACTTTATTGAGGATGAGCCACTGCAATACTGACCTTCGACCCGCCACGTTACAGGCTCAGCTTTGATATAAACAAAGTGACCATATGTATGCATTTGTAAAGACAATCTGCACCCAAACAGTTTTCATCCCCAGTGACCACTGTCTGATCCCCACTGAGCACGTGCGTGCGCCGCGCATAAATGTTTGTGTATACATAAAATGCAAGTTTGTCATATAGATGTAGAGAGAAGCAGAGACAAAGTGATGCTACCAATCCACCATCCTGCCAAAAATGATCTCCATATAGATGCTGAGGAGAAGATGAGAGCGAGAGAGAGCGAGAGAGAGAAAAAAAAAGGGGGGGGGGGGGGGGGGGGGGGCGACTACAGAAGGAGGGGGGGGGCTACCTAACATACATTATATTAACATTACAAGCCCTAACTTACTATTACTATTTACTTCTTACTATTTTATTCTTTTGAAGCCACTTAATGTAAAACCTGGGTGTTCTGAGCTTCCGGCTTAAAATGCACGGATTGAACTAATGCCAAAATCATAGTTTCCTTAGCTGTTATGAGGTCAGAGCAGCCTACTACAACGTGCAGTGTGTAGCCACACTGACCTACATGTCTGAACAGCAATAAATGGGAGCCAAAGGCAGTGCCATTTTCAATGACACTGCACCCAGTGCAGGAATACAGCGTCGTTGCTCTCCATCCGGCCATATTTGATTTCCAGCTGTTTTCGCAAGAAGCCTCTCCGAGCCAGACAACCCCCCTAAGATATATTAAAGTGCGCTGTCTGCATTCAGAGATATAATCCAGAGACTATACCACTCCGCTCTCTATTCTCGACCACGTGATTGTCTAAATAATTAATGCAGCACGTCCCCCTAGAAACACGGCGTCGTCATTAATCGCAAGGACTCTATCAGACTTGAAAACTGAAGAGATCCCCCAAGAAAATAATATCCGATTCCCGACGCAACTGTAGTCCCGCACTTTAGCAACACATCTGAACCGATGGATGCTTGGGTAGGTAAATATTTCAACATTTTTCATGTTGCCCCAGCTGGTAAATGACGATATCAAATGTCGTGATATTTGATAAATTGCTCCCTTTGATGTGTGCGCTCTGAGCGCAATTGTATAGGCTGTGGCTGGTCGCTAGATGCCTTCTTTGAAAAAAATAATATAAACATATATATCAGCAATTGGAGAAATTTTCTGTTTTACGGTTTGCGCAAATGTCTTGAAATGGACTGATGGGACTAATGTGAAAAAAGTAAATGGCAGTGACATGTAGGATTTATGGATGCTCGCTTTGAATAACTGCTCTTTCGGACACATGCAGCTTAGTCTGGCCCCTCCATAGGGCCCATTGATTCCTTATTCAGAGTCTAATTCAGATTTTTACTAATTTTCTGGGACATTTAAAAAAAATTAAATCAGCGTTCAAATTAACTTGTCTTGCTTGCTAAGTAGAAATGAAAACATTTTGGTTTGTAGAATTCACCATAAAATAAATTCTTGGTTATTTATCTTTCCCTTTCGCTTGAGAGCACAGTCAATTTCTATTGTTTTTATTGTTAGTGGGGGATGATCTGATTTTGATTTCTTAGAAGTCCTAGAAGTTCGGCCAGGCTGACAGTTCTGCCTCCTTGTAAATCATTCTCAGTTATCCCTAAAAGGGTGCGAGGCTGTTGGGGGGCCGGGCGAAAACTGTAAATCTTTCACTTTTATTACCCTCTGAACATATGCTGAGACGCTACCAGTTCTGCATCCCTTCTTCTTCTTCTCAGCAAAGATAACCCACCGCTGAACCAGCCAGAGGTCTGAGAACCGTCTCTGTGGTTCCAAATGTTAGAAACTACCCTGGCCTTTCCGTGTATTTTTATTGGTATCAAACCTTGCCATTATTTTTCATAGTATATGGTTAGTACTGAAAACAATGCAGGAAGACATGGCTCCGTGCCTCTTTGTGCTTCAGCTGTGTGGGAAGACAGACACAACAAACACAAGATGATAATGTGGTTTATTTGAATACAATCCGTTCCCAGTTGCAAGAAAAACACACACGTCACTTATTTCATAAATCATTTTAAAAGTGCACTCCCACATCATTGCATTTGTTTGTAAATTAACCAAAACCGCGTTTTAAAATGTTTCAATATTATGCAAAATGTGGTGGGTGAGGCTCATTTTGCTCCTTGCGAAATCTGTGATAGTTTCTATTTTTGAGGTAAAAAAATAAAAGATAAAAAAATCTCCAGAAATGTTGAAAAATTTTTCAGCGTCTGTAAACGTAAAATGCACAGATCATTTTGCGCACATTGCATTCCACTTAGATGCCGCTGTGGGGGGGCTAAAGACGTTTATACGTGCATGTTCAGCACCCAAACAAAAGCATATCTGCTTGAGTTTAAATGCTAAAGTGCAGGCGAGCTGCAGGACTCGCAATTCATGAGGAGATAAAAAGAAATAGGCAGAGGAACATTTTCACATTCACACAGTTCAGATGAGGAAATAAACGCCACCCTTTATCAAAATGGATTGGTGAGGTAAGGCTTACTTGAAGAAGAGAACAATCACGTGAACAAATATGCTTGTACCTCCAGGCAGCGCCTTTATTTGTCATCATAAAGCTTCCGAAACACCAAAAAATCCCAATGTTAGCTCCAAATCTTTACAGGCCTCTCCGTTTGTGAATTCCTGTATATTTCACAGGGTGATTGATTGCCAGTGATTTTTTTTTTTTCAGGAATAAGGATACCTTGTTCGCTTTTTATTGGTAGTTGAATGCGAGTCCTTCCATTCTTTCGGGAATACTGTCTCCACTGGTATATGGAAATGTCTGAAAAACAGCAAGATCAGGTTTAGGACAGCATTGTCTACAGACAAAGGGTGAAGGATTTATTCTTGAGACGTGGAAAGGAACTGAGACTGAGAGGGAACTGCTTTATGATGAATTGATTCACAGGTAAGCAATTGCATGGCAGAATCCAACCTTTAACCACGGGTTAATATAATCCAAGGAAATATATATGATTCATTCCATTCATGGAGGCGATGCTCGTTAATGTCGCTCTCACCGGCAAACGCGCGGGTATGGAAGCCCAAAGCTATCTCTTCAAAAGCAGATTCATATTATTACCATTATTATAGTTTTTTTTCCTCGAGAAATTGCGTTCAAATATTATCGACAGATTGAGCCTGAGCTGCCCTGCACTTTTCAGCTGATTTCACGTTTATGAAAACCTGCTCGGAGGAAGAAGTAGGAGAAGAACTTTTCTTTTTTGACTCTTGGATCGTAAATCACATTAATTTGTTGTCTTATCCTCACTCACTGGCGTTTGCCGTGATTTATGTGGTTTCAATAGTATGGCTTTGTTAACCTGCAACGTTATATTATACATGGATTCATACTGGGTGCTTTAAAGGATAACCGGTCTGAATAGTGAACAAGAACAAAGGAAAATGCGTTTATTTTTCTAATGTTTGGACACCTTAATGGCTGACTTATTTTTGGCTAATAATATTGACTCATGTAAATATGTTTTCTCTCTCTCTGGACTGATAAACCATAGGCCTGAATATGGACGGCAATAAACTCACATTTAAGATATTTGCACCCATTTCGTTCTGTTTTATATAGGATTAAGATTTCATTATTGTGCATTACAGCTTTGCATTATAGGCCTGGGCTACTCATAATTACTCGCACAGTCTTCGGAAATAATAATAATAATAATAATAATAATAATAATAATAATAATAATAATAATAATAATAATAATAATAATAATAAAGACTTTTTGCTGAAAAATTTAGAATTTGTTAGCAGCACTTAATTTTCTGCAAAAAAGCAATTTATGTTTTGTTTTTGTTTTTTGTTTTTTTCCATAACACCAAGTGCAGGTTTAGTATTATGTAAAATTATAGACTCAACTCATGTTTTTGTTGTACCATATTTTTTTCCACTTATAACAACACCCACTATTATTAATAGATTTTGAAGGGCTAAGCCGGAGAAATGAGTAAGTGGGATAATAACACTCCACATTGAGTCCGACCCATTGTGTGAACCAAACTTACCGTAACAACGCGTAGGCGAAAAACACAGCCGTGTGAAAAGGGAACCATGTCTGCTACTAGTAGCTCAGTGTGCTCAAAGGCACTCGAGGTGCAGATTATCGATCAGGTTTTTCGCAAACCTCATGAAGAAATCTTACACTTTCATCGTGATATTATGAAGTTAAATTCCTCAGACAGAAGCAGTGAAACAGGAGCTCGTTTTACACTCAGCAAACACAATTATCTATAAGATTTCTGGCGTTTCATTTCTGGGTTCTTCGCCGTCGGTCGAGCATCTTGTCCTGTTTCTGTTAGCGCTGAAAAGCTGCTGTGAATTTAGTTGAGACTTCGCTCGTCTTTAAGGCAAACTGCTCGTTGTTCATTAAACTATGACTTACTGCTGAATGACCCTAAGGTCACCTAAAACGCTTATGACTGCTAGATATTTGGCCTGGCTCTTTGTATAAAAGTGCACATGTAAGACTTTTGACTCTCAAGAAACTGAAAGCAATAAAAAGGGAGAAACAAATAAAAACAGAAATAAAATGAACGCGCAGGGAAATGTGTAATTGAAGCCCTGGTCTTGTATTTTATCTTTTTTTTTTTTTAAATTAATTATCCAATTATCCAGTTTGGCTTGAGTTTACACATAAATCTTAAAATAATTACTACAAAAATTCTAACATTTGACAAAGGCCAAATAACGAGCCTGTTTGTTTATGACTCACTCGCATACGATTCAAATGGAACGAATAACTGATGAAAATTATTTAGTTTTTATTATTGTTTTTGCCTTTTAGGTCGAGATGGAAGCAGTGATGAATGCTTGACTGGCATAAAACAGATCTGCGCAGATTTCGGTGAGTAACACTTTTTTAATGAAGGGAGAGGACAACACAGCCAACTGCTAACAAGGTGAAAGGGTGATTTGTTATTAGGCTACATATTTACGCTCACAGTGTTTCACAGGAGGCTTAAATCAAGAAAACAGACATGAAGGATGGTCTTAACCTGTACGTGTAATTATTTACGCAGGCCAGAGTCCAATTTCAGTACGTCCCATTTCCTTTGCAACAGCGTTGCTCGAATTAAACAGGGAGAGCTCGTATAATAAGAAAAGAAAAAATAAATAAATAATAAAAGTAAAAAGTAGAGTTTGGAAGACTTCATCCTGAGGTTTCCACATAACAAGATGAGCCTTTTGCCAGTATCCCCCTGCCTTATTCAAAGCAGCAAAACAGCTCCGTGCCTTCCACCTCTGTGTTTAGCTGCAGACTCGCTCTCAGCCAGAATGGAGGCATCATTTATAAACCGAGCCTCTGTATGGGAGAAGTCGCCGAGTATGAAATTCTTTCCCTTGCCTTCCTCCTACGCTTAGTTTTACACTTCTGAGGGCTGTGAGTCTTGAGGAGTGTTTTGCTTTTCATTCCCCTCTCAGGCCGTTTACAACCATAACATTTGCGGTCATAAATTTTGCCGCGGTCCACACTGACAGGTGCAATTGTTATGCACGGTGCAGACTGCACCTTGTAAAGCCACCAACATACAGTACAGGAGGGCCCTTTGATAATTTTGTTTCAGCTTACTTTAAATGTTGCCATGTCTTTCTGTCATATTGGTTAAAAAATATAATATTAATAATAACAATTTGCTGGTTGTCAAAATATCCTCCAGAGGTTTCTATCATTTTTCTAGATAATTACAAACATTTAAGAAGAAAAGGAAGAACAAAACTGACCAACCATCCAAATTATAGTGTTTGAGACGTGCGTAAAGGCTAATGAAATATCACATTTAACCCAGCCCAACCCAGCTATCTCTCTCTCTCTCTCTCTCTCTCTCTCTCTCTCTCTCTCTCTCTCTCTCTCACACACACACACACACACACACACACACACACACACACACACACACACACACACACACACACACACACAGCTACATTTTTACATCAACAGTGCGGGAGTTTAGTGTTGTGCTTCTTGCGCTCTTGAACGTGCGATCCTAATGCGTGTGCGCGCGGGAACAATGAATGCATGACGGCCTTTGTCAGGCCTTGTGATTACTGAAAAGGGTATTGTGTGTATGTGTGTGTCAAATGCTGATTCAGCTTATTTGCAAGGGACTCCTAAAGCCTCCCAGAGGGTTCTTTTAGTGCAAGTTAAACTTTAACTGTTTTGTGCCAAGAAATGAGTCGAACGAACGGGAGATAAAGCATTGTTATAGACAGTGTAAAGACATCTGGTGCTTTCTAATTTAATTGCTTTAGCTGTTTAATTAGAAAGTATCAAATGCAGTATACAGCAATATCAGTCTGGCTCAAGAAAGCTGCGTCCTTTGGTTTACTGTGGATTTCAAACGTTGTTTCTCACACATTCAGTGGCGTTACAATGAGATGTTTCTTTTTATAGGTCACAGACTGGAGCAGCGGTGGGAAACACCAATCACGTAAATAAACAACACTCATGCAACTGGATAAAGCTTCACTGGCTTGTTGGCATTAAATCCACAAAATGCAGAAAGCAACATACTACGATAACTCTGGACTTTTTGGAGGCTACACCTACCCCAAGCCTGACTCTTATAACTATGGGCCCGCACATCAGTCCTACCCTACTTCTAACATAGACAGCGACTACCAGGGATCAGTTTGTCCCATTCAGACATCCGCAGTCCGGCCACCAGCCCTCAAAGACAGTGACTTGAACGGAGACTGCATGCGACAAAGCAGCAGTCAAAGTAACAGCAGCAGCCAAGCGACTAGTATTTCAGAGCAGCAGGCACCTCCACTATCTGCATCCTCCCCTAGCTCCAACAGCTCTGCATCCCAGAAGAAGAAGTCCCCATCCAGCAGTGCTTCCAGCAGCGCCACACCGGCCCTCACGAAGCAGATATTCCCCTGGATGAAGGAGACCCGACAGAACTCAAAGCAGAAGAACTCAAATAATTGTGCCACTGCAGGTAGTGATCATGATGGTGAAGTGCATGTGTAATGTGTGTGTATAGCTGTGTTTCGGTTGGGAGGGGAGGGGTTGGAGGTACCGGGCCTTGATGTGCATACAGTTTATAAATTGTGTTTCACATGGTTCAAAAAACCTTAAGGTGATTCTGTGGTTCATTAACAGGTGGTGAGGTGAGTGATGAGAAGAGCCCACCAGGACCAGCGTCCAAACGGGTCAGAACTGCATACACCAGCGCGCAACTTGTGGAGCTGGAGAAGGAGTTTCACTTTAACCGCTATCTTTGTCGTCCTCGGAGAGTGGAAATGGCAAATCTGTTGAATCTCACCGAGCGTCAAATAAAGATCTGGTTTCAAAACAGGAGGATGAAATACAAAAAGGACCAGAAGTCTAAAGGGCTCGCGCACTCCCCCCTGGGACATTCCCCGGATAGAAGCCCGCCGCTGAGTGGCCCAAATCACATTGGATACTCTGGCCAGCTCCAAAATGTGAACAGCCTCAGCTATGACGCGCCCTCACCCCCGTCCTTTGCCAAACCCCAGCAAAATATGTACGGCTTGGCTGCGTACACGGCACCCTTGGGTGGCTGTATCCCACAACAGAAGAGATACCCGGGATCCGAGTACGATCACCACGGCATGCAGAGCAACGGCAGCTTTGCCAACGCCAATTTGCAAAGCAGTCCCGTTTATGTGGGTGGGAATTTTGTTGATTCCATGCCAGCCTCGGGCCCCATGTTCAACCTCGGCCATCTTCCCCACCCCTCATCCACCAGTGTGGACTACAGCTGTGCCGCTCAGATCCCAGGAAACCACCACCATGGACCCTGTGATCCCCATCCCACATACACAGACCTCACCTCTCACCAAGCGTCTCAGGGAAGGATTCAGGAAGCGCCTAAACTGACGCATTTGTAATATGTGGTTTCGCGCGCGCGCGGGTGTGTGTGTGCGTGCGTGCGTGTGTATGTGTGTATGTGTGCCAAGATTATGTTGCGCTCTTTTTTTATTACCTCACTAGTCTAATAACTACACTCCAAGCGAGTCGTGTGTATTATTACAGTATTATTGATATTACTATTAATGCTATTGTGTAATTATTTTCTAAATAATACAGCTTTGTCCATTTCTCTTGAATATTTGGGGACGCGGAGAGGCAGACTAGCCCGGTTGTCAGTATTTTTATTTTTTTTATTCTCAAGTGCAATGCGCAATTTTTTTTTATTTTTTGCTTTATTTTTGAGTGAATATTTCATGCCATTACTTGAAGGTAAGTCTTGTAGATCATAAAAATAGAAGCGCATCCTTAGAGAGAGAAGGATTTTAGGGAAGTTGTTCGTCTGTTTGTTATAGGATCTCATTTCCCCCGCTGACACCCCAATTTATTTATTGTTTTGTTATTATTATTTTACATAATCTTTGGTACTAGCATATAGCCTATTTATTATTTAATTACTTTTGTATTGCACATTATTTATCGTTTATATGCGAGTATTTATACGTGTGGAGTTTGTTGTAAGATTGGACAGATCAGTGCACTTGGAAGTGTTGGCAAAACAGGGTTTGGAAAAATGCTATGACTCGCAATGTGTTGTTGGTTTAAAAAAAAAGAGCATTTTTAATTGTAAATCTGGGACAAATGGGACATTTTATAGTGTATAAACATCACTATATGTCCATGGTTATTCTTGTGTCAAATCTTAAACAAAACGTAGACTATCGAAGTATCAAATATTATACACACCAGCATGTCATTTTGTGTAGTCCATTGCTATTTTTTATTTGTCTTCCATTGTTATTCCATTCAGTTGGATATCCATAAATTTATGAAACCCTAATGATATTGAAATGTTATATTTTATTGTGTTCAACATTTTGTAAATAAAGTGCTTAAACTTCCGTTTTTATTTCTTTCCTTTTCTTTCTTTCTTTTTCCTTTTTTTTAAACCCTGCTGCAGGAACTCTGGTTTTCCTGCAGCTACTCATTATTTTTAATTTCTCATTCAGCTGCTGCTGCTGCTGCTGCCAGTGGATCTGTCAGGTAACAGTGCCGAGGAGGCGTATTGACCCACAGCTTTACTGTACAGCCTAAACAGGGAGAGACAATCAATAATTAGACACCAGGATATCTAAAACTCATCAGACGGCTCTATGCTTCCAATGCAAAGTGCATTTCAGCGGAATAAAAGGCTCTGGAGGTTATTGATGTTTTATTGGTATGAGGGAAGTGAGTCTATGGGCTTATTGCATCTTCCACATGTCACTTATTTTTTTAGACTCGGCCACATGATTAGCCTCCTGCTTGCTGGGACAAGAAAATAAGCTCAATTTTCCTGCAAAGACCAAAGTCTAATCACTGACTGTCTAATTGATTGGTGTACAGCGAGACAAAATAATCTCATATAAAGTGACAGAGTATAAGCAATAAAAATATGGCCATTTGGTTGGTGGGCAAGACAAAGCAGACTGGTGACAAAACAAAAATACACGGTGATTCCTTGACATAGGACAAGATGCAGAGGGGTGTGTGACTGAGACACACACACACACACAGAGAGAGAGAGAGAGAGAGAGAGAGAGAGCAGTTCATCCTTTATTGCTCCTGGAGAGCCATTTCAAAGCTCATTAATCAAAAACTCGTCGCTTTCAGACTCCTCGCTGATCCCTCCTCCTCGTGAACAAAGCATTTGCATTCCAAATCCAAGTAACACATTTCTAACCGAACAGGCCAATCTTTAATGCTGGAGGGGGGAAGCTGGGGAGTTGGGGAGGGGGGGGGGGGGGGGGGGGGGTCTGTGTTCACATTTTCCAAGATGATATATCCCCGGATTTAAGAGCGCATGAAGGAAAATGAAACTCTTGTCACAGAAATCATCAGTGGCTTTAATTCACTGTGGCTTTAATTCAGAGTGAGCTCCTAAAAATTCAAAAAAATAAAAAAAATTTTTTAAATCAGCCGCTGAACTGAGCGTAATTCACGGTTATATTAACGGCAGCGTTTGTAAGTTTAGTCCATGTTAAGCAACAAACAAATCCATCTTGCATCTCTGAGCTGCTGCAACACAAATCATCAGTATTCAGTGGATGGCGGCCATTTTAACCCTGGGTGGGTTCCCCACCACCTTCCACTTTCTGCACCTCACATGTAATTTATGGAGTCCTTAAAATAGTTCTCATAAAAAAACAATTTTAGCACTGAATAAGTTAAATAATTGTTTTCTTGAGCTCCGCATGCAGTTTCAGAGCCAATGAAAACGCGGTTTCATTACTTATATGCAAATAAGTCAAATAATTATCATATAAATTAATAAACTTATAAAATAGCTGAATAAACAGTGGAGTTTTTTATTTATTTATTTATTTATTTTCCAGTGCTCTGGCTAACTTGTGAGCATAAGTGGAAAACTGCATCCTCAAGCCTGGAAATAATGGAAGTTAAAATCTCATTTATGAGGCAACAAATGGAGCAAATTGTGTTTTAGATTTTATCCACGTCATTATGTCCCTGACTCTGTAAATTAGCCACGGGTGTAGCTGAGATCAAATTCAACACTGCGGCATTCAAAAAAACCAAGTTACACCTCAGTTGGAAATAGCAGCAGCACAGTTCCTTTGCCTGGGGCTGCTGTGAAAAAGAAATTCTACCCCTACAAAAAAGAAAAGCCTGCTTAGGAAACGGTACAGAAACGTGGTGCTTTACAGAACCTTGCGTTTGAATTTTGTGCATGCAAACAGGGGGGAAGAAAGAAGGTGGAAATGTCATTACAGTGATTGGCAATTAAGCATGTGCAACTGGTTATGGTGAAATTACACATGCCCCTTTGGCTGTATAGACTGTCTATTAAATTCATTTTAAAATGATGGCTTAAAAAGAGAAGTAGAACATTTAATCAAACAAGAAAGGCTTTGTTGGAGCGGGCAGTGCAGCGGATTTTACGCTCCTGATTGGATACAAAACGGGAAGGCCACGCCTTCTCAGTGGAGGGTAATATTTACATATGGCGAAGTGGTCCTGCTGTATTAATGAGAACAAGAGGTGCTAACACCATTTAAACTCATCTGTATTCAGGACATCCTGACTGCAAACAACCTTTGTGTGTGTGTGTGTGTGTGTGTGTGTGTGGGGTAAATGTCTAGGATGAAGGACAGGTGCTGTATAACATGGGACCACCGGGAGGAATCCAGCTGTTCATTCAAACTGTTTGAGGTAAACTAAATAAGGTACCGTTTCTTTATAAGGATGGGACACAGGAAGGATGGGCTGTCCATTTGCACTTAAAGAGAAAAGACAATTATTTAATCAGCTCTAGAAGAAAGTTGTTACTTCGGCGTTGGCAGAACATATCGCGATGTCTCCTTTGTGCAAGTGAGCAGCGTTCATCTCCATCTCAAAGGGGGGTGGGGGTCATTGTTTTTTACCCGCGCTGGTTCAAGAGAAAAGAGGGAGCTGCAGTTGTGACAATGCTCCAGAGGAAAGCCCTGTTTTAAGATTACTATTGTACTATCATCTGGCATCTTTTAATTTCTTTATGCTTTTGTTAAAGGACTCCTGAGCTACACTGTTTGCACCTGATTGTGGATTACAGATCATCGGAACCAGACTGAATTTCACAGGAAGCAGATGAGTAACATGGGAGATTACTTTCATCTCAAGAAAAAAAAAAAAATAATAATAAATAAAAATCTGACAAAAAGGCGGGGCTGGCACGTAGATTGATCCGTTTTCTAGGCTGAAGAACGGGATAGAAGACGTGAAAGAAAAAAAAAAGGGGGGGGGGGGGGCTCAAGGTCTGTTTTGTTTTCTTTTATCACACAATCCATGAATGTAATCATTTTCTCTAGTATTAGTTTGCATTTTGCCCATGAGAAAACAAACATACAGCCGCTCCACCGTGCTCTAATTGTGATTTTTGTTGCTGTATGTTTGTGACTTTACAAAAAAAAAAAAAAATTCAAACCAGTACGAACACGCAATGCACAACAAAGGAAATGATTTTGAATGAAAAAAGTTTCTTTTATTTTTTTTTTTCAGACCTAAGAATTAAACAGTTTAAATGTAACGTTGTAATGTTATTCCTGCTTTATCATGATAAAGTATATATTTCAGTTTGATTGTGCCATTATGTAATGCTTAGTGTTTTCAATGACTTCATGAGCTGCTTAATTAAATTCTGTAACCAGCAGATACATGTCTACAAAATCCAGATTTTCCAAATAAAATGATTAGTATTACTTGAACTGGTGTGTTCTTTATAATGTTCATACACTTACTTTCTTCTTTTATCTGAACGGATCACAAAATACAGGACAGGAACAGCACTGCAGAAATTCCCACCTCTCCAGAAGCACCCTGCTCTTCCAGAGCATGCTTTATGTAATAATATATCTAATTTTTATTGTAAAAGCAAACGGGCAGGGTTTAATTTCTTTCCTTGCAGAGTTGTTCACTAAACCTTTGGCATCAGACAGCAGCAGGAAAGATGATCTTTTGCACACACCCTGACCATCTGTAAACAGTGACAGAGGATGTGAATGTCAGAGGACACCACTGCCAAAAGTCCTTCCTTCTATGGCCTCTGCTGTCATCAGGGATTTACCAAACTGTGTGTAGTTGAATGAGCAAAACAGGCAGACACTTTTTTATTTTCCATAGGAAGGTCATACAGTAGGTATGTGTTGTTTTGCAACTCATAAAGTCTACACTGTGCTTCTCCTTCTCAGAGGAAATAGACTGCACATCTACTGCAAGCACTTTTGTTCTGCAGTTGCCAGATACTGTACGGGGAAAGTTTGTGCACATGGGAAAACAAATGTAGAAGCATCTCCAAAGAACCAGATGCAGCTCTGAATACTGTCTGCTAATAAACCACTGGCCAAGGTTTGCTCTTAGTTTGCACAATCCAGACCTGATGCAACTAATGTACTTGGAATAATTTTTCATGCTGGCAGTTCCTACTCCTAAAACATGCCCCTACAACTCACTGAAAAAAAAAAGATTTCCAATGAAGTTATGTTTCTTTCATCGAGAGCATGCAATAGATAAAAAGGGTCTGTGAAAAGAGTGAGAATTGATGTTACACTGAAATCTGAAGACCTTGCACTTCAATACGTGGAGTTCTTGTGTTGAGCGTGTCTCCTGTCGAGTCATAAAACACATTAACCGTGAGAAACCTGCAACCAAGCAGTAGCCGAGGAAGCTCCCTACATGGATCATGCATTGTGTCACAGAAACTGATGTGCGTGGATTTATCGCAGCTCTTATGTGTTAGTGATATTGATATAATTGTAACTGTAATAAATGACTCACTCCTCTGGGTATGATTTAGAGGGCTTGGCCAAAAGGCTCTTCTCCTCCTTCCTCGTGTGAAAGATAGCTCACTGATGTGAGGAAACCTGGAGTAATTCATACATTACGTAAGCCTTGACTGCAATGCTCTGGTAGTCTATATCAAAAAGTATTAGTGCCTGTACCTTTTTCTGATGCTCTTATGGATTTCCTTCACGGTATTTTCTGTACGAAATTATGAGTGAATAAATTGCATCTTCATTTATCTTCGAAAAAACCTTCTGTGCTGACTGTGATACTCAGCTCTCAGCACTTTACATAATTATATTAGTCTTCTGCTACACCACGAAATTGATTGCCCAAGAAAATGAACCTGGCTTATGCTATAAATTACACCTATGGATCATAAGAAATGTGTTATTTTGTTTAAAATAGTACCTAATATAATTAGAGCTCTAATTCATGGCAAGCTACAAGTGTGGCTATTACAGTAACAGGGTTTGGAATTTAATCTGTCTGCTGGATAAAGAATGATCCTGTGTGGTTTTCATTTGTAATCCCAGACACATTATTTCAGTAAAATAGTCTGTGACTTTTAGATATGAGAGATGGATTGTTGAATGAATAACTATATTCATAAGTTTCTGTATTAAAGTTAACAATTCATCCAAGGAAGTTTCAGCAGTCATCCTACAGCCTGTCCTGTTTTACTTTGGACGGAGTTTTCCTGGAAATATTTGTCAGTGTGATCTTTATAGGAAGACTTACCACAAACAGCAAACAAACACCTGATTAAGAGAATATTCACTGGAGAGGAGAATGACACCGCAAACATTAAGACTGACGGGCAGTGTCATTAAAATTATAGAAATGTGTAATTAAAGGTTGTTGCTAGTTTGTGTTTTGCTTTATGTTAACAAATTCCACAAAAAAGACCAAAACCAACAGCGTGCTAATAGGTGTCTCAAAACTGGCCAAGTCTCCTGCCGTGTCTGAGTCATTCCGCCGCAGGCCAATTTGTTCCTTCTGAAGATGTAATTTTCCAAAGACCACTACAAATGGTTTAATTTTAAAACATAAGTTATTCGTGCATTTATTGGGGGACTTTTTTCAGGCACACATGAATAAATACAGTACTTGGTGCTGGGGAAACTGCATGAGGGACAGACTCCATATCAGTCACAGTGTCTGCACTCATTGCACTGAAAAACTTTACCCACTAGAACAGTGCAAATGGTAAATGGGCTGTTTCTTACATAGCACGTTTCTACTCTAGTTGAGCGCTCAAAGTGCTTTTAAAACATGACAGCCACCCACCATATTTACACTCTAAAAAGTGTAAATGCAGAAAGTTGAAGTCACTTAAAATTTTGAGTGAACAATCTACATTTCTGCCACAGCTAAAGCAGAAATTTAGATTGTTTTCACTCAGAATTCTAAGTGACTTTAACTTTCCACACATTCACTTTTTATTACAGATACATGGTGGGTTATTATAGCCCCTTAACATTCATTACAGTTTTCAGATAACAGCAATATTCTATTGCAAAAAAAACCCAAAAAAAACTAAACCACCACCACCTATACTTGATGCATAAGTAATCCATGCTGGCAGGACCAATTCATTGTTGGTTTTGGTCCTTTCAGGAGATTCGTGCAGTCATAAAATTCCAATAACACTACCTTTAACTGTCAGCTAAGTATTACTTAGGCCATAATGTCTTCCACACTACCTTTGAACATTACAGCACTTTTCATTTGGATAAAGTATGTCTTATATTACTGCATTTTAATCTTCAGTAACCACTTCATTTTTGGCTTGCCTCCTTTGGCTTGCTGCAAAGTCGGATCTTTTCTGTAGTTTAACACAGTCTTACCTTGTTTTATTTGGGCACATGTGTGCACTTCACCTATTACGTTGGACTTAAACTGATCTGACCTCACAAATTACTTTCTTTAAAATTTTGATTTTGTAAAATTAAAATCTTCCACCACCCATCACAGCAGGTGTCACATACAGGAACAATTTTCTTGGCACCGAACTGAAAAAAAAAAAATCCTGGTCAAATTTAAAGGAAAATGTTAAAATCTGTCTTCATCAGAAGCAGAAGGCATTCTTTCTTTCACATAGTATGCATGGCAAAGTCCTTAAGCATGTCTTTTTTTTTTACTCTTGAGAGGATGGTTTTTTACACCATGCCAAGTGTATACTTCCCCTGTTGGGTTGGATTGAACCTGATCTGACCTCTTTCATTACATTTTTAAATTTCTGTCTTGACAAATTTCCACTATGCACCAGTGGAATATAGAAAGATTTTTTTTTTTCTTGGCACTTAACTAAAAAAAAAAGGAAAGCCAACTTAAACATAAAATTTAAAGGAGATGAACAACTTTTTGCTGGAAACCAGCCAACTCTGTTGCCAATACATCAAGTGGAAAAAGTCCAGATTGCCATTTGTCAGATGTCTTCAAATAAGATAAAATTACTGAAAATAAGATTCGTGCTAGGTGTGTATAGTAATACTTCACAACATGAATGCTTGTCTTAGACTGCTGCCCCAACAACTTGACAGCCAGCTATGATAACCAATGAGCATCAATGTGAAATGACAGCAGACACCATGGCTCTAGTCATGACAATGCTGATCACTTTGGTGTAGCAAATTCACATATTGAGTCAACTATTGGATCACCTTGACAATTTGCACAGACAATAATTCCTCTCAGGGTGGCTTTGTATTACTTCAGAGATCTCCTGTTTCTTTAGTGCTACATCAAGGTGTTTTTGATTTGGGGTAAAAACAAATCGTCTAAAATTTATCATCATCAGATTTTGTTCAGACGTTCATGTCCCCCAGAGGATGAATCTCAGTTTCAACATAGTGATCCCTGACTTTTCCCATAGTGTCACCAGCTGGCTAGCATTTGTACTACTGTGATTGAAATATCTCAGTGTCTTCTTGATGAACAGCGACAAAATTTGCTGCAGGCATTCGTGATCCCCAGAGAATGCATGTCAGTTACTTTAGTGATCCTCTAACTTTTCACTTAGAGCTCAAGCAAATAAAAGCCACAACCTTGAGATCAGAGATTTTGTTCTAGCAAGCAAGTCAAAACACCCAAACTGTCAAGATATGAATAAATGACAGTTACATAAACACAGTAATGTCTTATAGACAGACCTGTGCAGTGCATCCCTTTTAAAATCTCTAGTCTAAGTACTTGATATCTTTGGAACATTTCCATCTTCTATTGTTCTCCTTACCTACAGGCTTCTGCATTACAATCTAAAATCCAAGAGCACTGTGGCAGCTTGCAGGGTTAAGTAATTCTGCACCATTGAGAAAGACATTTGATTTCATTTGTAGTGTGTCTTGCAGCGGGCGGAGGTGAGCCCACCTTTGGCTGCAGGAGGAGTGAAGCGGCACACATATCTAGTGCTGGGAGACACAAAATTGACAATGCATTTATCTTTGAATAATGTAAATGTCCTGAGAATACGGTGGCAGTGGTCCTGGTGTGTCCACTGAGGGTGCAGGGCTGTCACACACTGAGCTCTCTGGCCCTGCAGCAGCATAATGTAGCCTCCGGCTCCCCTGGAGCATCCCGCTGCTCCGCTCTGCTCTGCCTCCGGCCCACATTCCTGCTTCAGCACAGTGCACTAGCTCCCCACTTAATTTACACTCTGGTAGGAGAGGGAGTTAATGCAGAAAAGCCTGCCAAGTTGAATCTTATCTTCTCTTCCTCTTTAAGGGTGAGTTGGTTCAAAGCATAGGTGGAAGGTGGTGGTATTTTTCCAGCACATCTGAGTGATGTTTGTCTATCAGAACACTTTAAACATAAAGTTAAATCAGACATGTGCGATGAGACTACACATTTCCTGTGTTTGAATAGCTTCTATTATCTTAAGTAGCTGGCATAACTTAAATGGTTCTATGAATACTGTGAGTTATTGTGTCCAAGAAATGTGCAGCCTCGTGACTAAAACATGTATTGTTTAAAATGGATGGTTCCTGGCAGGCTGACAGTGCTGTTCAGTGAGGCAAAGTGCCAGTAAATTGTTTGTCTTCTGCAGTGCAGCCCTATAATTCTTCTGGGAACCAATGGCATTGTGTTTGCCAAAGAGAATAATGATAGATGGGATAAAATCAAACTAGAGGATTTTGGGATGCACTCTGACCACCAGGCATAATCTGAATTCATTTTTGTCCCCAGAAATAGTGCCACCATTACCTTTCTGAATTCCCAGCATTTGTCTGTCCCTGCCTGATTTTTTTTTTTTTGAGATTGTAAACAATGATTAATATCATCAAATTTTTTGTTCAATTATTGCAATTTGAATTTGTTTATTGCCTGCATTGAAATGGTAAACCTTTACACTCATGTACAGTCTGCTGTGACTGCTCTGGACCATACAGAAGCTGCATGAATACAAGTGTAATCAGCACTAGCTTGTACTGACTGCAGTTCTGAGGTGTAAATGTAAATGTGCAATCTGCCTGTTCAAGTGTCCTGCTGGCTCAACAACAGGATCACATCCCCATCTGTTCTCTCTCTGGAGTGGCCAGACAATACATTTCCCCTGCCAGACCTTCCCATTTGCTTGAGCAGAGGTTTTCCAGCTATTTCTATGGTTACAGGCAGGATAAGTGCCCCCACTGTTTGCTTACAGTTCTCTGATCAGAACTAGTCTGTTCTCATTCACAGAGACAGTTGGGCTAATTTATTTTATTTTTTGCTGAGAAATATTTAAATGTGCTAGCCTTGGCTTTCAAGCATTTTGTTGCTGTTGCTGCAGTTCCACAGGACGCGAGCAACGAAAGACGAGCGTGGCTGTCAGTGGAGTGTGATTTGTTGCAAGCCCAGCCTTGCCAACTGTGAGGTACTGAGGTGTGACCATAGAGATGCCTAACATCTCCAGTTGCCTCAGGGCCAGCCAGTCAATTACACAATACTGCCTACCCTGAGCAACGATATGCGCTCAGTAATGGGCCAACAGCAGACAGGCCTCAGAAGTGTTTATGCTGATGCCATCAATATAAATTTTTGTTGAAATATTTTCATTATGTCACATGGTCACTTGTGAAAATGATTGTGTCTGCATGTGAGTTTGCAGTGCAGAGAGAATTTGCATTCGGATATTTTCAGCAGGCTGTATCAAAAGAGTAATACTGTGGACCTCAGCTATTTATGAGGACCATGTGTGGAAAACTCCAAGCAGGTCCTTGTTCAAAATAAAAAAAAAGCTGCCTCTTCTTTGTGAAGCACTTTATCGTGTGGATGCAGATGTGCTTTTTGTTGGAACCTTGCACCTCATCCATTACGTGCAGCCTGCCAGAGAGATAGTGGAGAATGAATCCATTCAAGAGGTCCATGACAGGGCCTGCTGCTCAACTGAACTTTCTATGAACTAGGCTCAACAGCGGGATCCATGCATCATAAAAAAAAAAAAGAAGATATTTCTCTTTGCTGCTCTGGCCTGTGTTTCATGCAGATTGCTACTATCATCACGTCTGGCATCCTCATGTATCAATCTGTCAATCTGATATTCATTTGGGCACTGTATCTGTCTGTGAAGATTCAATCACTGAAAGAATAAGCGTGAGCAGGGAATTTTCTGACTATCTAAGGTAAGATTTTAAGACAGACTTTTAAGAAATTTTTGAAAAATATTTACATCTAATGATACACTGCAGTTTTAGTGTTGGGGTGGGGGGTGGGGGGTGTAAATTGAAGTAAAAACCTAAAGTTGAAGAATTAACACCTATTCAGTTATTGTTATTCAAATAATTACGTTTTGTTTTAACTCTTGAGAAGATTTGCTGTTGTGCAGAAAATTATAAACTATATCTAATATAGAGAGAGAATGGGTTATTACATGTCAGTATAGTGAAACTATATGTCATGGCTGAGGGAATAGGAAGGACCCAGAGTGAGAGAGAGGCCAGCTGAGTCCATGACACTAGATTATCTGCCAAAGTTTCCAAAAGTCACAAATGACTTTGTTTTTTTGTTTGTTTGTTTGTTGTTGTATGTTTTGTGTGTTTTTATTCAATTTTATTACTGGTTTATTTGCCTTATGATGCCCATATCATATTTTAAATTATGATGTAATTATTATTTGTGTAGATTTTATAAAAAAGACTTTCAAGAGACTAATGGGCATCTGAATAAATGGATAAATATCATGGTATATGCATGTGTGTTGGTAGGTGCATATATAGAGAGCTAGGTTAGCAACTAAGTTACAAATTATGGGCTGTAACCCTATATTTATCAAAGAAATATAAAGGTAATCTTAATATTTGGGTCTAAAAAGCCAGAAATGTATTTTTCCAAACTATTCCACCTATTTGTTTAAGTTTTGGTGTCATCTTTAAATTAATGGCACTACCATTAACACACAGGGAGATATTAGAGATACTAATTTCTAAACCAGCAGCAACTTAAAGGGTATTTATGCAGTACAACAACATATTTGTTTTCCTTCTATTACAACACACATTCATTGTATTCACTAAATACACTCACTAAGATTTCATTTGTTTGGAAACAGACGATCAATGCTGGTCCTAGAGTTTCATATGAAATGATGCCTGTATTGACTGCTGTGGACAAGCCTAATGCACAACTTGTGTATCAGTTTACAAGGAAGCTAAACAAACTAAAAAAAAAAACCACAGTGTCAAGTTTTGATTATGAGTGAAGAAGAAACTGATTGTCCCCATTAATCATTAGGTTAAAATCGTATATGCACCGCTTCTTGCCTTCAAAAGTAAAATGCAAATGTTTTGTGGTCTTTAGAGTTGCTAGCTGTAAACTTTACACGTTTGCTAAACTTACAAAATACCACTTATTATGAATCAGAATGAATATTGTCAGAATTCTGTATTATCAGTTATTATTAATAGAAAAAGTATAATATAGTTCATCTGCAAGTGATGTTTCACAGTTATGGCTGTCATGTTTTTTCTTTATTAATTACTCATAATCAAGTGATTAAAAGAAATGTTCTAGTTCAAACAAAAAGCATCATTTCCTGCCCACTAATGGTGCAGAGACTCTGGTACTGTTGTCATAGACCCTGGGTTGCTATATGAAAAGTCAGTGGACACAATTTAATTTCTGTCAGCAGTCAAGCTCCACAGCCACAATGGATTTCTTTTATGCCTTAGCCTCTGACTCTCACCAAGCATCTGTGTGAACGGGAAACACAGTTTCTCCTACCCCACACCCCACACCCGCCCCCACCCACTGTTTCTGCCCTTAAGGTGCATTTCATCCACATAGAAAATGAAGTTATATCTGAACTTCGACCAATAGTCTTGCTTGCCCAGGGGAAAGCTCGCCTTAGTATGACCAGGCAGCAGAGATTGCAGAGGGCTACACAAGTCCATCAATCTCCCTCTGTTCTGTACAATGCCTGCATACATAGCATAACCATTTGAAAAATATTTGCTGATATGAAATGGGTTCTTTCTTTAACACAAAATGTAGAAATTATGTTAAACACTACATTTTTTTCTAGAGTTGTCTTACACATTAGATTTCTTTATTGGTTCAAGCGGTCCTGTTTCTTTATTGTTACAGCTGCAGCATCTTAGACGAGTCATTAGGACCCCACTTGGTGTAACATCCTTGGACCTCTTGTCCTAAAGCTGCATGTTGAAGGCTTGGATTTTGTCCAAAAGCCTGTGAGTAAAACCCTCTCATGAAAAATGTCTTGCTGACAGCCTGGGTCCAGTAAATGTTAAAAATGGGACTGCTGCTGCTTCTAATGACATGTAGAAGATCAGCGTGTTCGTGGCTCTTTTGCTTATGGTGACTGACAGCTCTCAAGTCCGGTCTGACTGACAGGAAAATAAATTACACAATTTTCTTCTTCAGAGGTGCTGACATTAGACTTCTCTAGGCAGGGGCTCGGTGAATGTGATTTTTCTGGGAGTATGGCTCGTTTTAAGAGTTTGTACACAGAGCAAGACCACCATGTGATATTAGCTTTAATATGCGTTATGTATTCAGAATCTGACCTGCCTTAAACTCCCAAAGAGGTCAACAACTGTGTATGTTTGACTTATGTAATCAGTGAAAAAAAGCCAAGGCAGTAAAATGAAACACGGAAAGTAACAACTTGATTAAGTGACTCTGTGTAACTTAAAGCTGCTACACTGAATGTTTCTACATTAGCAATGGATCAAATCTCCAAATCAAATCAAATTCTATTTAAATCAATTTTTAACCAAGCTGGAAGGACTGTTTTGCATCTTTCAGCTCAGGTCTTTGCTTTCTGTTTCATTCTTAATGCTCTGATCAGCTTACAGACAGCAGGCAGCTGTCTTTGCTAAAATGCTCTGATGAACCTACACTACCCACTTAGAATCAAATTTGAGATTGACCAAATATTGTAAGTACTTAGCTGGTGAGGACAGCAGGCTTTTGGCATATGAAGAGCCAAAACTATGATAGAGAACCAAAAACAAGCGCCAAAACAAGAACACATGATTTTGCGTTATCCAATCACGTTGATGCATTTTTACTGTGATGCTGTGAAATTTCATTAATGACATGTTGCTAACCTTTTCGGATTTCTGTCATCTCATTATAAATCACACCACCTGCCACTGGGATGTTGCTTTACACAAGTCCTCAAACCACCTCGGCTGTTGCTGTTTTAGTTTCAGTACTCTATGTATGTAACTCAGTGAGAAACTCACAAGTTTATTGTTGTTCATTAACTGGCCGCCAGCGTTTCCTCCTTCTCTCTGTGTCTCCTCTCTCTCTCCTCAGCAGTTGCATCCAGCTGGTTGTCACATGAGGAGAGCCACCTAAGAGACGGTATGCTCTCACACATCATTTGTCTTAATTAAAATTTAATGAAATGCAGCTCGCTGTACTATTGTGTATTGCAGCTCATAAATGAAACATTGTACTTTATAGAATTGCTCTTACAGTGTTCATTCACGCCTGCTGAAACAAATAATATACTAGTAAAACAGTATATAGCTGTTTTCACTCATGAACTTTGGATAATTTTCAGAGAATTCAGTCGGGAAATTTTTTTTTCAGTCTTCTCACACACAGCACACAGCAGAAATGTTACATGAGATACTCTGTGTGGTTTAAGCAAGGGGAGGGAGCACACATGGTGCCCACTCACTAACAGTGACAATTTAGCTGCGCTAGTCACATCACTGCAACGCTGCATCACACAGACTTCGCACTAAAGATCAGGCAGGTTAAAGCCCCTCTGATTCGACTGTGCTCGACATTTGCATTCTGGAATGAGACTCCGTCAGGCAAATCTTTAGAAACACCACTGCCTGAATAAATTAAGCTTTCAAAGTCAGGAGACGCTTGCTGCATGGAGGAAATGGAGGAACCAGCCAGACTAGCTAGTGTTCCACCCTCTTCTGTGACTCAGTGCTTTCTCTTTTTCACTTGAATAATTTCAGTTTTAGATTTAAATTTGTATCTTATTTTATTCAGAATTTCTGTATATTGATTTTATTTCATTTTAAATATTAAACTTGACAACTCACGTGATAGCAAGGTGGGTTAATGACTCTCAGGACCACCATAGTGACAACCCCACTGAGAGTTAAATACCTGGTGCTCCCCATCAGCTTTTAGAGGTGAAGAAGCCTTTCGGATGAGAAGCGAAATGACTTCATGAACCCAAAAAGAAGTCCAGTTGCCTTCAACTCAAGTGCTTAAGACTACAGTGACCTGGATGACTGACAACCTGCCCAGATATATTTAAATATGATCTTTTAGGTCTTTTATTTTCATTCATTTTTTCTTTCTTTTTAATTAAATATTAAAGAATGCATTAATATTAAATGAAGGAAATGTACATCAGCGCATTCTTTCATTGTCTAGCTCCATGCCAGCATAATATATTATCTAGGCCCAATATTCGCCCTCAGGCCGCATTTTGAGTAACCTGGCTTTAATGCCTTTACATGAAAGCATTTGTTTTTTTTGATGATGCAAAATGTGCAACACAAGTACCTTGCCATGTCTTTAAAAAGGTCTTTCATCCGTCTTTCTAAAGACTGAAACATAGTATGAAGCATAGTGTGACAGCCAGTGCTGAAGGTATTATCTTCAACACTTACAAAGAGAAGTTGAACCATTAATGATTTTAATAAACAATGGTATTTTGGTATCCAAAATGTGTGCAGCTCACACTAAACTTTTAGCACAGAAGGTGCACAGTGTGAGCAACACTTTAGCAGAACAGCAGTAACAGCTCTGTTGGTGCATCTGTGTCTAAAAAGAATGTGTTCAGGCAAAGTATCAAGTTATAGTCACTCCCATTTAGTTTACGGGCAGAAAGGGTGAGTAAAATGCAAGCTGTTATACCACCTGTTGCCCCACTCTACTGGTGTACCAACTGTACTTTGCATTTATGATTTCTTCCAGTTTCTCTGCATCTACCCATCTATTGTCCTCCAGGATTAGCGTTACTTTGTTGTTTGTGATGTCGATTTCTTTAACTCCTGCAGGCCTCAGCTCATTTTGTTTCATGTTCATCCAAACACACCTCAGGGAGTCATCTTAACCAGAGCAGAAAAGGTTGCAAGTCATGCTGTTGCCATGGTTACCGGGAGTTTAAAGATTCTTTGAGCGATGCATCTACATGCAAAAAGAAAACCAGAATCAGTGGCAGTGTAGCAGCGGAGATTATTGTGTGGACAAACTGCATGATATATTGAAGAAATGTGTGAAAAATGTCCAGCGTTCCACAAAGTAAACCTCTCTATTAGATCAAAATGTATGCAGATGGTACAATGTAGTCATCTTGAATTATAATAAACTTGCATCGATATTCTTCTTAAGTGATCAGTTTGAAATGAGCTTTATAGTTTCAGTGTACAACTTGTTTGACAGGAGGTAGATTTATGGCTTTACGCAGAAAAAGCATCTTGTTGATACACTTGCAGCATTTCAGAGACAAATCACAACCACAAGTGATGAATATATATATATATATATATATATATATATATATATATATGTATACACACAACTATGGTTGTGAGCAGAGTGATGAATTTTTTTTACTTTATTGACTGATGCTTTGCCTTTATATTGCATACAGAAAGATTTCACATCCTTCCAAGTTTTTCTTATTTGTCAGGAATCGGTTCATTTCTCTCACTAATTTTCACAGAATACATTATGACAAAGCAAAACCTGCTTTTTAGGGGATTTTTTTTATGAGTAAAACTTAAAAAAATGGAACATCCTATTTACTTAATTAATTAGACAATTTGGTATGAGACTTGCTATTAAGTTCCAGAAAATAAGTCCTTCTGACTCGTTTACAACCTGACTGGGTTACACCACTGCCTAATTGAAAAAATGATCATAATTAGGAATGTCAAAGATTTATTCTTATCAGGGCTTACATTTAATGATTAAAAACCAACAACTGCTTAGATCTGCTAGATCAGCCAGTCTGAGATGTCAGAGATGAAGGTCCTCTGGTCAGACCAAGAACACAGCTAGCTCCATAAGTTTTTGAACAATGACACAATTTTTATAATTTCTGTACACCACCGCAGTTTTAAATCAGACAATCGAGATGTGATTGAAATGGGGACTTTCAGCTTTACAAGGTTTTCCAAAAACTGTAGATTAACTGTTTAGAAATTACAGTCATATTTATACATAGCCCACAATTTTCAGTGGCTCAAAGTTAATTGGACTACTGACTGACAAGCTGTTCAATGGCCAGGTGAGGCCTGTTCCCTTGTTATTTCATGACAAATTAAGTGCTAAAAGATCTGGAGTTGATTCCAAGTGTTGAACTTGCTCTTCACATTGGTGGCTGTTCACGGGAATTCTCAGCAGGAGGTCCAGAACAGCTTCACAACATCTAACCAAGGCAAGAACACTCTCCAGGAGGTCGAGGTATCATTGTCGAAGAATGAATGTAAGATGATTTACAACAAGGTAGTTACACTCAGACTGTGCAGGCTGTTTTAGAAAACATTTTAAACAGTCCAAAGTGACACAAGATGGTTTTTTGTTCTTTGTTTGTTTGTTTGTTTTTTTTGTTTTAGAAATCACCTAAAACAGCCTGAAAAAACAAAACAAGGCAAAAAAAAAAAGGTTTATTTAGATGAAATCAACATGTACCAGAATGATGGGAAGAGAAAAGCATGGAGAAGGAGAGGGGAGAGGGGAGAGGGACAGCTTGTGATCCAAAACATGCCACAACATCTGTTAAACATGGTGCAGGCAATGTTATGGCATGATATGGCTGCCAAAGGAACCAGGTCACTAGTGTGTATTTATGATGTGACTGCTGATAGAAGTATCAGGATAAATTCTGAAGTTTAAGGGCTATACTTTCTGCTCAGATTCAGATGCAAAACTGATCAGACAGCGCTTCACAGTGCAAATGGATAATGACCCATGCGACCCAAGAGTTTCTAAATGCAAAAAATTGAATTTTCTTCAATGGCCAAGCTATTGAAGAATATCACATATTAACCCAAAAGAACAAAACTAAATGCAGAGAGACCCACAAACAACAACAACTGAGGGTGGCTGCAGTGAAGGCCTAACAAAACATCCCAAGTGAGGAAACATGGCATTTGGTTTGAGTCCTACACTTCAGACAGTCATTGCCTGCAAAGGATTTTTCACCCAAGTTTAAAACCATTGTGGACTATGTAAAAAAAATTCTGTCATTCTTAAACTTTCAATGCAATACTTTTGTTAAAACCCTTTGAATTTAAGTTGAAAGTCTGCACTTCAGTCACATATTGATACAAAATTACAGAACTTGTCACTGTCTAAACACATGTGGTTCTAATGGGCATAGTCACCAAGCTACTAAAGAAGAACAACCACTGGTGCAACACTCCCCCGATCAGGCCTTCATGGTAGAGTGGCCAGACAGAGGCCATTCGTCACTAAAATGCAGATGACAGCCCACTGAGAGTTTGCCAGAAGGCACCTGAACAACTTGCAGACCATAAGAAGCAAAATCCTCTGGTCTGTGTGGAGGAAACCAAGCAATGAGCATCACCTCATTAATACTATCCCTACAGTCAAACACAGCGCTGTGGGGATGTTTTTTTTTTCTCTCTCTTTCTTGTTCTTGTTCTTTTTCTTTTTCTTTTCTTTTTTCTTTCTCTCTGTCTTTTTTTTTTTTTTGGCAGCAGGAACTTTAAGACTAGTCTGGATCAGAGGAGAGATGCAGGAAAAACATAGGGGAATCCTGAGTAACCATATCCACAGTGCCCATTCTTATTCAGACCCAAAAAGTTTACATTTCAGCGACAACAACAGCCAGCAGTATACAGACTTCAAAGCCTTTTAATGGCCCAGCCAATCTCTGGATCTGAATCCAATCCAGCTTCTCTGGAGACAGGCTGTGCATGTAAAATCATTCCCAAGAAGGCTTAATGTGATTGTTGCTGCCAAAGATGCATTAAGGGTCCGAATGCTTATGTATGTAAATAGAATATTTTAGTCCCATATTTTGCAAAATATGCAATGAATCCAAAAACCTGTTTGTTTGGTTTTTTTTTTTGTTTTGTCTTGTTTTTGTACTCAAGGTTACTGAGCACTGATGAGCATTATAGAGCATAAGATGAATGTGAAATATATAATGAAGAACACCTGAAAGAGTTTGAAAACTTTCAGAATGCACAGCAGCATCTGGGCATGCTGGTCAAGACTAGTAGAATTTTGCTTTAATTTGTGTTTGACACCATTAGTAGAGACACAGACACAACATGGGTAGAAAAAAAGGAAAGGATGTGCAACAAAGGCCCTCTTTCCAGATGTACCTGTTCATGATGAAGACACTGGTGTGCCTGGCAGAGTTCAGTTTTCACCAAGTGTAGAGCTAACGCTGTGTGTTCCTTGTTATAAAGACAATGCCACAGGTATTAACTGCCTGACTCACATTGTGCAAGACTGAAATATGTCGTGTTAACTAGCAAGAGCAGAAAAATCATGGATGCCACAGAGAGTTTGGGGAATGCCGTGTGCTGCTTTACCTTTGTTGAATTACTTAGTCAAAGCACATGTGGGGGGGGTCCAATATTTTCAGTGACAGTCATATAATATTTTTAAATGTTTTCTAATTTGCTCTTGAATTGTTTCACATGACTAATTACAAATGTTTATGGACTAGAACTCTCACTCTCATCTGCACTACTGTGTTTAAATTCACTGTAACCCAAGGTGATGAATTCAAAAATGGAAGAACTTTTATGAGGTGCAAATTATAGGTGAGGGTCATTAGAGATGATTAAGGGTGATATAATGAGTTTAATCCCCACCTTTGTCTAATATCGGGCTATTACCTTTCTTCCAACTAGCCTTTTAATGTCATTGCCTTGCAGCCTTTAACATAAATTAGCTAAACTTACCCTGACCTCAATATCTCTGTGTTCTTCCTTTAATTTGTAGGGGACAGACCTTCAGTGAATTGCTGTTCATGTTAGCTATTATCTGGTTCACTGCACCTATGTATGCACCATGTCTTTTCTTTGTTAATCTGCAGATATTAGTGCAGCAGTTTAGCTCTTAGCTCTGAAGCTTTGTGCAATATTGCTCAATACCTCCCTATAGCTATAGCTGCTAGCTGTCTGGGCAACCACCTGCCACACCTGTGATAATGTATAACTGTAAATCTAAATACATATTAAAAAGGTGAGTTACAGAACCGTCCATTAGCTTTTGGACAACAGAAGTTTTGCCTCTGTACACCACCACACACTGTTTTCAATTAAACAGTCAAGAAGTTGCAGAAGTGCAGACTTTCAGCTTTAATTCCACAAGGTTTTGCAAAAATTTTGCATTAAATGTTTAGGAATTACAGCCCAGTTATTATTATTAGTCCCCCATGTTCAGATGATCAAAAGTAAGTGGACATTTCACTGACAAGGAGTTTCATGGCCAGATGAGGCTTGTTATTCCATGACAAATCAAACAGAGCTGATTCCAAGTATTGAACCGGAGCTCTCATATGAGGTCCAAAGCAATGGAGGCCATCATTAACCTATCAGAGAGATAGAAGTATTTTTTAAAAATCCTTATATTTTAAACTATGCAATTTTTTTTCACCTCTGAAAATTTGGATTGTGTATTAAAAAATTGCTGTAATTCCTAAACAGTTAATGCAATACTTTTGTTAAAACCCTTGAATTAAAGCTGAAAGTCTGACTGTTGGTGTCTAAATTTATCTAAATTTTTCAGGTAAATCAAGTTACCATCACAAGACCCAACAAGCCATTTGAACAAGTTATCTTTGCTGACACATACTGTTAGGTTATGTCTCGTGTCATGTAATTTGTCTATGTCTACAGTGTACAGTTGACAAACTTAAAAAGAGTTTGAGTTCTCTGCCAAGAATAGCTAGAATATTTATTTATTTATTTTTGTGACACAATAGCAAAGAGACTCGACTGAGCGATTGTTCATGACTATGGATGGAGCTAACTGATGATCTTGTAGTGTGGAAATTTGTCCACTGTTTCAGTTTTCGGGCTTTAGAGTTGTGAACAATAGTGAAAGCTGATATGGTTGTGATGATGGCTTCAGGAGTTGATATTTGTTTGCAGTTGAAAGGCAGCAGTTTAACAGTCAAGTGCTGATGTAATCTAATACTGTACATGACACTTTCACTCTGTGTTACTGTCGTGCTTTTTGGACAGTGACCCAAAGAGGAGGATCCAAAAGCAGCTTTCATGTCTACTTTGAGTTTCTTGGCACTTCATGAACTAGGAGGAGACGGTCCCCCCTTTGTAGCGCATCAGCTGTATCTGAGCGCTTTGTTAGGCTGCAAGGAGAGGCTCAGGAGTAGAACCCTGGTTCCATCGTTTCATTTACTTTCAGAAAGAGTGAAGGGTAAAGGCACTGGAATGATGGAACACGGTTCCTCAACTCTTATTGTTTTTAAGGGGCGCCTGCATGCATTCACGTTTCTCTTTAACTCTGAGCTCAGGGGGAAATTATAATTAATCTGTTAATGACAGTCGGGGCTGTCACAAGCTTGGGGAGTATATAATAAATTGCTGTAATAAAAATTAAGATTGCATGCATCATTGAGGCCTTCAGAGGGTTTGTTTAATGTAGTTACAAAAATGGTAGCAGCTGATGTGGCGTCCACTGCTCTACCAGGAGAACGCTAATTTCTGAGTGACACTTAACCTGCTGTAGCTCAACCACGGCTGAGGGAGGTGAGGAGAAACCTAATGAGTTTTTCTGCGTCCCATTTTGAGAACCACTGAACTGGATGGCCTGGTTTGTTTCCAAAAGGCAAAAAATTAATAAAAAAGAATTTGCATTGTTCATGGGAAATTAACTATATCCCCATGTAAATCTACCCAATTTCAAAATTCAAGTAAAAGTATTCATTATGGTCTGTTGCTCTGAACAATGAATGATTAAGGCATTATTTCTAAGTACCAAAACATCAAAAGCGGGCTCTCCAGGTTAGGTTATTCACTTGTTCTTCTTCACCTTAACTGGAACATAAAAGATGCTGCATTGTCTGTAACATGCCCTTTGACTTCTAAGCCACAGTTACAGCAGAACACTTCCTTTTCTTTAATGAGAAGAAAGCTTCTTCTGTGGTACCGGGTCCCAGAAAATGAGAAACCTTGATTTCTGCCCTGGAGGGAAAAAAAGAACAAATCTTGAGCAGAGCTGTACAGAGGAGGATTATGATTTTAGAAAACATGCTTCTTCCTTAAGAACCACCTTACAATAAAACTGTTTCAAGTGACATTTTTTTGCACAGCTATGTTCATGCATGTTCTCCACTTGAACTGTGGTTTGCTGACATTGCAAGCATAAGTTGGCTGAGCAGTTTCCTGTCTCATCACCGCGTCCGCGTCTCCTCTTCTGGTGTTTTTAACCAGAAATATTTGTCAAGGAAGAGACTGGGAACCCTATCTTTGGTTAGGTTGTTTAGGACACAAGGGGCCTCGTTTGGGTTTTTAGCCTGCAGGCAAGCTGCTATATTGCACTTGTAGCCTGACACCGGTTGACATCGCATAGGTGCCGAGGTCACCCTACAAAAACACTGCTCTTTTTCTGGATGAAGCAACCAAACAATGGATAGTTGTTGTTGACAGACAGCCCATGGAGCTCTAATTGAGACTAACCTCACCTGGGTGGATTTTGCAATGAACTTTAAAGTAATGGCATGCTTCCTGTCCTGCTGTTCAACTTAGCAAGTGTCTTCTTCTGTTAGAAGATGAGGTTACATTGTTCTATCACTAGATATTTATTCTATAGCAATGACAAATGCCAGTTCTTTATAGGACATTTTCTTTTTTTACGGATTTTTAAAAAATATCAGTTACAGTGTAAGCTTGGGCTTTCAAAGCTATAACAATAAGTCTGCAGCTCAAACATAAAGCTTGTGAGCCAAGTCTAATAGGGCCTCAGTGGAAGGTAGACTGCAGCGGGAGGTCCTCCAGTGTGATTCATCTCTATTGTTTTGCTGGTTTGTTACCTTTCCCTCAAACAGCCTATTGCTCCCGTGGCTCCCACAACAATTATCACCCCACTTGTCTCTCAGCTTGCCTGATAACACTATGTAGTGTCAGCTTCTCCGCTACCATCCTCCGCATCTTCCACCTTTTTGGTTGTGCAGGATTTAGTCATATATAAACTTGTTATGCATCACCCACCGGCCATGAAAGATAATTATGGACCAAAAGGAGCAATGGGCTTAATTTTCAAAATTAAGTGAAACTTAATAATACTCGCCTAAATCCTGGCAGTGATTAATGGCTTGGAGACAACTAGGAAAAAATGTTATGTACATACAGGTCAACTGCTTTGTATAGTAAATAAACAATGTGCTGTCTTTCTGAAGAATACTGGGAATAAAAAAATACCTTACATAACTGTCATGGAAGAAAACAATGAGGAAATCAAATAATGCATTTTTACATTTATTGCAATTTCACTGTCCTTTAAAGGTTTCCATCATGGCACACATGAAAAACAAACAGGCAGTGTACACTACATATAAGACAAAAGGAGCAAACACCACCACACTGCACCATCCACTTTTTCATACATACAGGAATAAATATAATCATTCTTTTTAATTACTGTACCTAGGCACTCTATTAAAATTCTAATTCACCTCATCCACCTCGATTGATCTGTTCACAGTGGGTGGCTATGGTGAAATACACTGTATAATATTCATGCTGGTACGCCTTGGTTGTGCTGTGTGTCAGAAGCCATCTTGCAGAGAATCCCTCACCCACCTTGGAGCGCAGCCTGTGGAACTGATGAGGTGAAGAGCATTGCTCTGCAGCTCCATGCTAGTAATCACGGGACTGAAGAAACACATACATCATCTGCCACACAGGTTGGCATGGCGAGTGAAAAGCCTTCACATCACGTAAGATGTTGGACAAATGATGGTCATACGTGTGTTTGTCTCCTCACAGATGGCTGTGCATCTTCAGTCAGGAAAAAGCTGAGCCTGGCACTTATTCCCCTCCCCCAATACACTCCTCTTGCTCCCTCTTCCTCACTCCCTCCATCAGTCTTTTGTAGCACGTTTCCTTTTTTTCTGCCTCTCCTCTGCAGGAGGTTTGATATTGGCAACACAGTTAGTGCCCTCCACGGAAATAACAGTGGAAAAGATGACATAAATTATTTGCCAATTGTTTGACACATGCAGGGCATTGTCCTTGCTATAATCATCAGCACTCTGTCACCTGAAGGTATGAACGGTGCCACTGCTGTTTTGTGTCTCTGCTAAGCCTCTTGGGCTGTTCAGGGCTAATCCTCTCTTCAGTAAAAAGCATACAACTCACCTACCCTCCAAGCTGCATGAAGGAAAGATGGCACAATGAATCACATCGTGATTAATATTTAATGCAAAAATAAAAAAGGACAGCACAGCATTTAAACAACAATAGTTATTCTTATACAATGACAGCTTGCTAGCTGAGTGACATACATTTTTCTCTTAGAAAAGGCCTCCATTTGACTGTTGTTAAAACACTGATATTAATTTAATTTCATTAACAGGTGGAGAAGCAGGGACAGAAAATGACCACCCATCAAATTACATTTAAGTAACCCTGTTTAAATGGCAATCTTGAGGACACACTGAGGACAACTCAGGTTGTCTCAATTTGGTACTTCCCTTAATACACTTCACTGTATACTAATGTATGGCTACTATGAACCCTATTTGCTAGCACAGTGTTAAAATTTTGACATGATAATGTTGTCTCAAATTGATCATATTAAGTTGTCAACTAGGCGATGTGGTGGTTAGCAATGTTTCCTCACGGCAAGAAAGTCCTGGGTTCAACTGGAGCCTTTTTGTATGGCTGTGGGTACTCCGGCTTCATCCCACAGTCCAGAGACATGCATGGGTTAAATTAATTGGTAATTCTAAATTACCCACCATTGTGAATGTGAATATGAATGGTTGTCTGTCTTTCTGTGTTGGCCTGGCAATAAACTGGCAACCTGTGCAGGGTGTACCCTGGCTTTTGCCCCATGACAGCTGAGATAGGGTCCAGCACCCCATGACCCTGAACTGTATAAGTGGTTAAGAAGATGCACGGGTGGATGGATGTATGGATGGATGAAGTTGTCAACTGATCATTAATGATGATTAAATCAGGGCTCTAATCACACATAAATTCTTCCTAAATTGTTTTACAAAGAAGGTGACAAGTTAACATGTATAAACACTAAACGCTGAACCCATGTGACACATGAAATATTATTGTCTGATAAAGCTCTCACCACTTGGCAGCCATCTTGGTAATGCCTCTGTACATATAGTTGGATAGTTATTCATAAGGGCTGTTTAATTGGGAAACAAAATCTATATATACACAACCTCTAATCAAATATGATTAAAAATGGTTAAAATATGCTTTTCTCTTTTTAGGTGCACTGGTTTTCTCTTATAATGACTCTGCTATTAACACTTCTTCATGTGGCTGTCACTTTACTTCTTGTGGCTGGAAGCTGTTTTTTTGTTATTGTTGTTTGTTTGTTTGTTTTCATCCATCCCTTTCTGCTATGGAGCCAAAATGGACACCACTGAATATGTGAAATACACAGTGTTCCACTTTCAGTTTGTGGCTCCTTATGAGTGCACCACCCAGGAATGTGTAGTGCACTGCATGTATACAGTATGTGTCAGTGTAATCGCATGTTTTTGTTCTTTATAATTCATAAACAGAAAATGCAGAAACAGAAAATGCAAGAACAGATAATGCAGGTCTGTGAAAATTTAAGCTACAATCATGAAAAATATATTGTAGAATTCAGGCATACACAACACACACACAATTACTGCAGAAACATGACACGTGCAAACAAACAGACAAAAAATTTTCAGTTTGTTCCTCTCTAAATAACACATTCTTTGTGGTACACAACAATGAACAGACTCTGTAATGTTTTTAATCAGCTAAGAGGAAAGAGCTCTTGGATAATGTCTATTTTCACAATAGTAGAATTATGATTGAAACATCTAAACATATACTGGTGGAAATATACAGGCCAGAGCAGCAGCCTATCAGCAATGAAAGGCATCAAACATATAAGCAGGGTTTTCTAGTCTCATTTCCCCAGGCAGAGAAATTATACTCAGCAGTCTATGCAATTCCATTAAAAGTGGTGAGAGAATAAGAGTCTGAAAGAAAACTATGTTAGTTTATGTGCATGAGTGTTTGGTTTATTTTCAAAGTGGTTGCCAATGTCAGTATGAAGCACATTTTAGTTAGCCCGTGTAAAGACTATTGTTATTAAATTGTGGATGGTGATGCATTGCAGTTCATATGTAGCATCCCGCAGTAAACGAGAAAATCTTCAATAGGCTCAGCCACATTTCATGCACAGTACACAACACATTATAGTGCATGGATATGAGATATAGAGCTGGATCAATACATGATTTAGCTACATGAAGAATGATGCGCAGCCTAGAACAAGAAAATACAACAAGAGACGAAAGTGGTCCCTCCACATGAAAAATGCTCATTATCAATGGGGGAGGTGTTTAGTCCAGATGTAATGAGATACTGTCATGCTGTGGTACAGTGCAGAACAAGCAGAGCCACCCCTATGCAGCCTGTACCATTCTATAATGTCCTTGCCCTTGATCAGTTCCTACTGCCTTCAATTGCACTGAAACCCATTATAAATTAATCACCTTGTCTTCCAATTTGCATACAACACACACAGCAACATTTCCATTCACCTCTGTCTATGAAGTGGATTTGGAAAAACTGCATTAAATGGTACATTAAAGAAGAAGGAGCCGATTCGTAGAAATAGGCAGCAATTCGTGGACAAAGGCGGCAGGAAAATTCCTGTGAGCGGTATAATCAATGCATGCCTTGGAACCATACATGGGGGACAGCTGATTGCATTTGGGAACAAAATGAGAAAGATTTCTCACATCAGTCCCAGAGTTCCCTTTTGCTGCCTGTTGGTTTTATTTATTTATTTATTTTTGCATAATGTGATATGACTATATTGTTATGTTTTGTTTTGGCTTTTTTTTTTGTTGTTGTTGGCTTTTTTTCTTCTTTTTTTTCTTCTTTTTTTTCTTTTTTTGGACACATTTCTCTATCGAGAATTATGAGATCTCTGATCGTATTTCCCGTGTTTGTTTTGGCTGCACAAAGCAGTGTGATGTGCACCTGCTTACTCAAATTATAA
The DNA here is from genome assembly GCF_007364275.1 of Archocentrus centrarchus. Lineage (NCBI taxonomy): Eukaryota > Metazoa > Chordata > Actinopteri > Cichliformes > Cichlidae > Archocentrus > Archocentrus centrarchus. The sequence goes on from NC_044366.1 coordinate 18,633,604, forward strand.
CAGATTTGCCCTGGAGTGATGAGGTAATCAGCTATGTGAAGATGCCTAGCGATTGCTCAGACAACGAGGAGCCAGTCACGACAATAAACTTAACTGAAAGACTGAAGATTGATCACAGAGTTCTTATTTAGACAAACACAACTCTGCGAAAAAGGCAATTCATCTGATCTGTCCTGGTGTATTTTCCCTATGAATCAGCAAAAAACTAGCAAGGCTATCCCTGACTTAGAGTAGAAAAAAGAGCATAAATCATGTAATTACATTGTCAAAACAGCATCTGATCTTTGCACACACACACTTTGTTTAGAGAGAAAAAGTATTTTTATCGTTGTGCTATGCTTAATTAATGTAGTTTTCACACTCACTGCTCCCTTGGTTATAAGCACAAAATGAACTTTATCTGAAAACAAATAATCTGTTGCATTCACAGATGTTAAAGTGAGTTTTTGATGCATCCTGATGAGGAGTTATATTCTAATATCTATGCAGTGCAGCGTCTTTATTTTTTCTCTTTTATCCAACTTCCAAATAAATCTATAATGCACTGTCTACATTTCTACTAGCAGTAACATTTCCTGTTGCAGAATTATCAAAATATTTGAGGACAGAGGATTGGAAAAAATAGCAAAGTGCATGCAAGTTAACTATGAAATGATGTAGCTGTGTAATGGACATCAGGCTTGTAAAGCTGCCTGTCCAACAGTCTAGTTTGGCAGTGAGGCTCCCATATTAACAGCACAACAGTAGTTATTCTCCCAGTGCTTTCCTAAATGTCACAGTTTGCATTTGTCAGATTGCAATGTATCACTTAGAGGGGGGTGATGGGAAACCCTCCAAGAGTAACCTTGAATGGCAGCCAATCGGCACGGGACCAATGGCCTCCCATTCCTCTGCTTCACTGCGCTGGCGCTGCGCTCTACAGTATATTTAAACACATGCCGACACCCAAGAGGAGGAAAAATAGCACCTGACCCCTTGAAACTGGTACCCTCGAAAGCAAGGGAGAGGGGAAATTGTTTAATGAAGATGGATCACAGTGATGGCTTTACATTTCATTTCTTAACAGCGGGCATACGGCTTTATTACAGCCAGTCCTCACCTTTGTCCTCCCCCTCTCAGACGGGGCACTCGAGAGGCTTTGTGTACTCACTTTAATTTTGATTTTGGTGCCTTTTTGGGGAGGTGTGTGTGTCTGTGTCTACAATCTGCCTGCATTGTGGAACTTGCTTAGCTGGCTAGTCAACAGGGAAATGTTGACAATTCAGCCTCCTTCCATCTGGCCACATTCTTCCTGGTCTAGCTGTTCTGTGAGTTCTCCTGTGAAATGATGTCCTCTATCAGCACTGAATGTCACAAGCGCTACACCGTTATTGCAAAAAAGGATCCCTGAAAGAAAAGCATCTTCTATGTACTGTGTCTGTGTGGTTTCTTGCTTAATATACTGAAATGAAAAAGATTCAGCGCAGGACTAGAGTCTCTAGATCATGAGCTATTTGTATAAGATTGATGCAGACACTGCGGTGTCACTTACTGGTTATATGAAGTCCTGTTTTGAAAATCTGACATGTTAAAAATAGAACCTCCCTTTTGACATTTTTACCATTGCCATTTCATTTCTTTTTTTTTTTTTCCTTTTGTTTTGGGGGAAATGAGACGTGACCATATTTGTACAGGAATTTACAAATTAAAAATAAAAGTTCAAATTAACCATTGAAAACGCCTCGAAAGGAGCCAAAACCACACACACAGTGAAGAGATACAGTTCAGTGACTTTAATGAGTTGAGGTGGAAACTAACAGACAGCCAGCAGCCGAATCAGCGTCCGTCAGACACTCGAAGCTGCCATGCTCCTAATTGATGCAGAAGCTGATAAAATTGAAAGAATTGACTTATATACAAAGCATAAAAATCTTTCATAAAGGTCTTATGAAGCTGAAATTGGCCACAGAGATCAGAGAGATGCCACAGAGAGGCTGTAAGCATGCTTCTTTTTAATGGAAAGTTTAGCACCTAAACATGGGAGCCAGGGGTGATTGGCCTATCTTTTGAAACTATAGAGACTGGTCAGTGACCCCTGGTATCCAGCGGTCACTAGGGAAAAGTGTGTATTCCATGACTGGAGAGTGGTTGTTGGCAGTCACCAGTGTGAAACTGGTCGCAAGTATGGTGCTTTACAGAAATCTCCTTGTGACTGCTTTGGTGGTTAGCAGGATGCTGCTTTTACCAGTAGTTTGCATGGAAGACATGGCCTTGTATGCAAACAAATGCCAACTACTTCCAAAGTGATAATGAAACTGTGAAAACTGCGACACAAACCACAAAACCTTCAAAGTAAAAGCTGAGCCGTTTTAAATGTGTTAGCTGCAGAGGCAAGGCACAACTTTAACTCTGAAGATGAGCAACCTCCGTTTCCGGTTTGTGTCCCACTTTTACAAGTTTCACTACAGCTTAGAGAGTAAATGGTGAGTGTTTATAGACAAGTTGCCATCTTCAATACAAACCACAGGTGACCGCAGTAATCTGCTGGCAACCTCCTTCTTCTTTGCAATCAAAAGGAGGTTTTTTAGTCCAGCACCTTCTTTGCTGCCAATTTAACATAGTAACGGTCAACAAAGTCCAGCAACTACTCGTCCACCATTCGGGCAAGTTGCTTTTTTATTCTTTTTTCTTTGTTGTTTCTTGTTTTTTAAATTAATATAATCAATCTGAATATTAAGGACAGGACACTGGGTGTACTTTTCATTTGTTATTTTGCATCCAAGACTGTTTGGCCTAATTCAAATAGATTAACCAGCAGTTTATTGGGGTTTGGTTTTAGTTAGAGATGACGAACATATTTGTTACGGGACCTTCCCTATGCTTTGACATTTACTCTACACTCTCAAGTATCTTATATGAAAAAGCTCTTATTTAAAGTCACAGGTTTAGCACTTAATAGTGCTTCCAATGGTTTATGTGCCATTCAGCACATGCAAACCTATTCTCTTGCATTTCTATCCTGAAAAGAGTGCTCTGTTTCAGGATAGCAATGTTCCCATGCATTCAGCTTAAGAGCTCACTAAATGATTTTATTAACATGGAAAGGATTTTAAACATATGCTACAGCTTTCACACCCACCAACGTTGCGTTTGAATATTCCTAATCACTTTAACTTGACCCCAATAGAAAACATCATAAACTCAAGGAAAGGTATTCAGAAAAAATTACAAAGATGAATTCAGTGTAACTCCTGTCATTATTGGGGCTTTCAACATCTGTAATTTAAGTCAGCGCTCAAACTTATGTTATGTAAACCTTTGATTCACTTTTTAATGCAATTCATGCTCCGTTAAACTTCATGCAGGGCAACAACTTCACACAGAGCAGATTATAATAAGGCAGCATAACATCCATAGTTCACCTGTGGTTTTAACAAACTACTGAAGGTTCAAAACATATCAGCACATCAGCAGGTTATGGCATGAAATGAAAAATGCACAGATTTAAGTGATCTGCATTACTTGTCAGTCATGTCGTGGATTGTGTGCTTTTGTAAAAACTTGGATGGTTCACTTTGAATTGTGGGATAGCATTCTTCACCTTTCCTTTTCTAAAGGATGGCCCTATGTGTGCGCCTTCTCTTAGTATTTACAGAATCCAGCTAACTCTTATTATCGCTGTCCAGATAGTGTCCTAGCCCTGTCTTTGTTAGTTAAAGGAAAAAAAAGTCGATTTGTTCCCAGTTCTGCCTCCCCCTCTCCCTTTTTTCCCAGACACTTTTAGTATTACTTCCCCACATATTCAGGACTTCCTGTTGAACTTAAAACCAACTGAACATCTATGAGAAGTTTTGGACCAATGTATTAGAGAGCAGTCTCCATCACCATCATCACAAAACCAAATGAAAGAGTATTTTTCATGCTCCATCCCTCCAGAGACCTGAATTGTTCAGTCTCACCTGTGGGTCTGCTATGTTATCTTTGAGAAAATAAAAAGATATGCACTCTCTTATCTGCTCATAGAGCTAAACAAACATGATCTGTATTTGTCGCAGACTATGGTAGCTACCGTGTTATAATCTTCAACAGGTCATGTAAGAGGAACCAGATGTTTTATACTATAAAAAAAAAACAGCTGTTTTGCAATGATTGATTTGAGGCTTTGGCTCTTTCCAACCTGATGCTGAGTGAGCATTTTTCTAAAAAGCAGGCTCACCACAGTGGTTTAAACATATAATAATCTTGGATACAATGCGTAACTGGACTGCAAACCTATTGCCCTTTTGTCGTTCTTATTATTATGTAAGTATAACATTTACTTAAAGCATGCTTTTGATAAGTTTGTTTGCATATGCAGTCAATGCTCTGTATGTCTGAGATGGAGCAGTCTGTACCTCTTAACCCTGAACCAAAGGCCAAGAGTTCAAATGGACAACGGTGCCCTCAGGCAGAAAACGTGAACCCTTCTCACCTTGATGACAGGACAAATTGCATCAGCAGTCCAGTATCTCCCTGAAACCGTCCAACTCACTAGTTGTATTGAATATTTTTACATCACAGGGAAATTTTAATCTACTTGTGGCACCAAACATTCTGAGGATTTGAGGCTGTGCTGCAACAAATTCAATTTAACGACAGGTAATTCATTTTTGTCTGGTATATCGAGATATAGATGGATATGGAGGTATGGTAGTTCCTCATACAATAGCGGCTGAATTTTAAATGAAAGTTAATAGAAGTTTCAGTCATCAAAAAAGTCTGAACTTGCTCTGGTCATGAACCAAGGGGAGCATTTGTCTGGTATAACAAAGATATATGAGTCTTGCAGTACACAGCTCGCTAGCCTTAATTAGGCAGCTACCATCAAATGGGAATTGTATCATCACATTGGTAAGTGTACCACAACATGCTCGCCCCTAACCTTATACATTTATGAATTTCAATATTAACGGGGGCATAGGATACTTAGAGGAATAATTAATGCAAGACTAAATTGGCTTTGAAAAGCCTGTGGTTTACCGTGTCATTGGTGCAGACTGTCAGCCAATTGCAGTGGCTGAGGGATTGGGAGGGTCAATGTGTAATGTCCGTGCGATGAGTAGTGCTGCTTTATGACTTCCATTTGCTCCATTGCGGGCAGCCTTCCCACTGGTCCTCACTAATGACGCCTCTCTAATGCTGCATGGAAGAGCAGAGGAGGGTAATGTAAGTGGAGATAGGGGAGCCACTTGGGTAAAAATTAAAATGTGATAATTGATTATATTTCAATGTAGCTTAACAGAATTGCTCTATATTATGTTCAAGAAGATTATCAATGAATAATTAATACATAGGCATATTTCATAATTGTGATGGAGCAGATGTGAGCATTGGATTTGGATCTGCGGAGTGTGGAAGCTTTGGCCAGAAGTACACAATAAAACAAATGCTGAATGTTCGAATTATGAGTGGTTTTATGTGCAGGCAGTACACCCAGGTTATTATCTAGCAGTTACAGACTGGGTTTGTTTATCAGCTGTGATAGGGTAGCTGGTAGTGTTTTAAACTTGTGAGTTGTGTTTATGTGCCATAATAGCAAAATTTGGTCCAGGAGACAGCCACTCTAGCGGGAGCTGCTGCAAAGGTGTTCATATTTTTTGTCTGTCTGCAAGTCAGTCCATGGTTTTAGTTTGAAGGTTACCGTTGTTGACCCAGTGAGTACTGCATAATCATGTAATAATATAATAATGGCTGCTCAGTTATTAGTGTTGTTTACGCATGCATTGGCATGTCTATTAACTGGCAGCTGTTCGTATTCCCATGCAGGATTGTCTCTAGTTTATTGTTAAATGAAGCGAAGGTTGTGAATAAGATGTTATGTCAAAAGGAGCCCACACATTTTAAACTAAATAATGTCTGCACATCTTTCTGACTGTTATTACAATGGTAGTGCAATCAGAAGGCTTTTGTGTCAGCACTACCAAAAGCTTCTTCTTAATCTTTGAATTCAGTCCCATCACCACAGGTGTAATCAAGCACTTAGCCATGCAGTCTGCCTTCACAAACGTTTGTGTAACAATGTGTCGCTCTAAAGAATCCAAACATGGTACTGTAATAGGATGTCACCACTGCAGCCAGTTAGTTTGTGAAATTTGTTCCCTCCTGGATATTCCATGATCAACTTTAAGTAATATTATTGCAAACTTGAGGGAATCACAGCAACTCAGCCACAAAGTGACAAGCCACGTAAAGTTAGAGCACTGAGGTGCGTAGTGTGTAAAAGTCACCAGCACTCACTGCTGATGCAGTAACTGCAGAGGTCCAAACCTCCTCTGATATTAACATTAACATTAACATTAAAAACTGTATGTATGGTACGGGTTTCTGTGAACGGGCAACTCGTACATGTTTCGTGTGTAGATGGCCCAGTACTTTTGTCCATATACTTTATAAATATGTAACACTTTATTAAGTAAAAAAAAATTGTCTACAGAACTATTAGTACACCTATACTAGTATAAAATATAAAAGTGTTCAGTGAGTAAAATTACCCATTGTGGGGTTTTCTGTTATAAGATGAGTGGCATAATTTGATTAATATTATTACATTAATAGTGGTGTCAATTTCTCCAAAATGACAAATTCCTGTTTCTCACTTTAAACTCAGAATCTTTGGTTTGTTGATGTTTGGTTGATGAAAAAAGGGTCCTGAAGGTATCACCTTACAAACTTAGAAACTTAGAAAATTTTAATATTTAGCAGTGTATTCTTTTAATTTAAAATCTTAATCTTAAAAATAATATGGAACCTGGGTCTTTCTCTGCCTGCCTCTGGCTCCTTGTGGGCGGAGCGGCGGCTTTCTGCCCTCGTTGGTAAGTGCATTCCATGACACAGAGACTAACACAATCACAGCATAACAAAATTGTTGTTCTTATACAACCATGCTTCATTTTGTTGTGCCTTTTCCACATAGTTATTTTTCTAGGTATTGCTTGTTCTGTTTTGGTATGTTGTCTTTTTTCTATTTTTTTTGCAGTTGCAGCATTTGAATTGTTTTGGTTAGTATAGTGGTGCTCTGTCCTCTTTTTTCTGTTTTCTCCCCTTTCTCTCTCCTTTTTTTTTTTTTTTTTTTTTTTTTTTTGTTTCTTTTCCCTCAGCCTGTCAACTGGAATTAAATGTATATGTACACAAATAAATAAATAAATAAGATAAAATAAAACAAACAAACAAACAAACAACAAAAACACAAAACATTAACAAGAAAAGCTTATAGAGACTCTATAGAGCTTATCTTGGAAGAATAAATATGTTTGGCACAACCATGTATTCAGATCACAATTCTGCTTGCAAACAGTGCCAGACATGACAGGCTTTATATAAAAAAAAAAAAAAATAATAATATGGAGCTACAGCTTTCAGATAAACACAGTGTCATTAAAAGAATAATATTTTCTGTGGATTGTAGTGACGTAGAAGTAAAAATGAAAAGATAAAATACCTAAGTATACAGTAGTACCTGTTTCCATAAATACACCTTTTTGTTTCTCGCCACTATTTGAGTTAAAAGCCCTCGTGTAGTGATGAAGTGGAGGAGCCATTTGAGTAAACCTCATAGTGTCATGGTGCTGTGGCTCTAGGAGTGTTGTGCTTCGGAAGTAAAATAATTGCAGGAAGCGAGGGACCTGACTAAATCATACCAGTCTGGCGGGGAGAGGGCAGCAGACAGGAGCTAGACTATTCGGCCATGATGTCTATAAGTGCATTTCCTCCACCATGCCCCTTCTGATCCAGCTGTCCTTTATATCATAGATGCTCTGTTTATGTTTGGGAATCAATAGATATTGTGCATGATGGATGAGCTGTTGGGAGACCTGCCCTCTCTTTGGAGTGGAGTCAGAGGTGGCCCGATTTAATGGATAGCTTGTCGGCTTTGAAACTAAACGTACAACTACTGCAACGCAAAATATACATTTTTGCTGGAAAGGTCGTGTTAGCTTACTGATATGAGATCTACAGTAGAATGAACATGATTATTATGAGCTGTTTGACATAGCAGCTTCTATTTTCAGAAGGGACATATTTTATTTCATGTACTGAAAAGAATATATGAAAGTAATAAATGTAAATATGAAAACAAACAGGGGTACATATGTTTATTAGGACGAAATGAGACTTGTAGTAGAGAGAATACTTATTCGTCCCACATAAATGCTGTAGCAGCCATGTAGTTATACCAACATTAAGGCATGTAATAGGCGGATTATTGGGTGCCTTAGTACCTTTTAATGGACCAGCTAGTGTGTCTGCTTTTTGATCTGTCTGAGACGTGTAAGACAGATAGGTGACCTAGAATAGATAAAGTTGCATGTATGTGTGTGTGTCTTCCCAGTCTTATACAAATAGGAAGAGCCCAGTAATAGCCATCATCTGAACGTGCACTTTCATCCTGGTGCTTTTTCTTGCCTCCAGCGATGGGAGTGGATGACCTTTTACTGTCAGCTTCCAACATGACAAATTACAGAGGCTGGATGACCGTGTTTTTTAGGAATGCAAGAGTTCACTGCCTGGTCAGGCCACTAGCAGGGCATCGGACCCCTACAATGGAGACAGATGTATTAATTGATAGATAATAGTGGTAGATGTATTGACTGGGGTCTCTGTATTTTGAGGCAAGACATATGATAGCCAAGTAAGCCTTTAAAGGGTTTCACTACCCCCTTCCCACAGGGGCTGCCAAATAAGTACAGACCTGCAGAAACTAGATCATGTACCCAACATCAGAGCAGATGACTCCTGGGATGAACCTCCACAGTGCTTCTGCAGGCTCTGTTTGAATGCAAAGACAAAATTAGGTGCCACAATTTCCTCTTGTGTATGCATTCCTCTTTTTTTCTTTTTAACTCTAACTTTAACTCTGAAAGCTAAGAGGGTGAGTGTGACATGTCTTGGCTGGAGATCCAGAGATAGCTTACGTGGTCTGCTCTGCTGTGTGATGTCAGTGCCCTGTTTAATTGGAGATCAGTTGGGCCAAATGCAGCAAGAGCTTTGCTTTCCAACCACATATGAGCCGATCTGTGCCATCCATTTAGTCCACTTTCTTGCAACTACATCATTCACCAGCTTGTCAGCTGGCTCAAACGGCTTGTAAATATTTATTGTACTGATCATGTGTGCTAGACTGACTTGCTAAGGGATAGTCTCTTAAGATGTACATCTGATGCTTACACAATTTACTGCACTTCCTGCCAGCAGTTGTAATGAGGTCATTGATACGTTTAGTGCTGACCAGGCTGACAACTGCATGATCAGGGTCATTCCTAAGGCACAGAGAGGGCTTTTGTTCATCTTGTCAGGTGTGCAGCCATGTGGAAATCATTACATATTTACTTGCAGTGTTCATTTTGTCCCACACAGATTGGATCATTACATATTCCTCATTTGTTCAATGACACTACTATATTATGCAAATGCTTATTGTTATGGATTTAGTCCCATAGACCAAATATTACTGGTGTAGTTATCACACATTGCAGTGTAGCCAACAGTTAGTGAGCTGAGAAAATGAAACAGAAATTGCCCAGCATCACATCCACATTTATGGAACGGAACATTGTGGGAAAAATTATTATTTTATCCCCAGGGTTTTGAAACACTCATAAACAATCGTGCAGCTTTCCATGCAAGCATATATTCATGTTATCTATAATATTAACTCAGGTTCTATGGGCTTCAGTACAGTTATTCCATAAGAATTAATTATACTCAGTAATATAGTAAGTGTTTGCTGTGCAAAACTGAATTTTATTTTACTCCATCATAAACAGCTTTGCCACAGTCAGTGTTTCTTATTATAAAGGTAAAAGTTTGCATTTTAAGCAAAACAGCATAGTAAAAGACAATGTCAGTGATGTGTAGTGGAGGCTGTAGGCTTAACACACATCTGTTTGCTATTTTCACCATTGAACTGGAAAGACATAGTCCTGGGTGCTGTTATTATAGAGAAACAAATGTTTGGCTAATAAAATCTCTCATGCAGACTGAGGGGCTCAACCACACTGTGGCAATATCACTGAAGGCTACCTAGATTCATGGCTAGTGCTCCAATAAAATAAACAGCCAATAAAACATCAGGCCGGGACTCCCCTGACAGCACTTTAACATCATTACACTTTCAACAAGCTTTCATTGAAAACTTGAATATATATTTGACTGTTTCCTATTACTTGTAGTCTCTTTTTTTGCTTTTGTTTTATGGCCTCCTACTTAATATCACATATCTCAATGCTCTCTGTAAAAGTGATGCTAGCTCAGTGAGTGTGAGCATCTTGCAAGGAGATCTGGGGCCGATTTACGCTCACCGTTGCTTACATTAACTCCACTTCCACCTAATCACTCTGCCTTGACATCAGTAGCGAGAGAGCATATGGAGTGTATACATTTTCCATACACAGAGGAATTCTCAGGGACTTAACCACTGTACAAGGATTATGTTACTGGAACTGAACAATAATAATAGTCAGAATAATATGATTACCCATTGATTGCAGATCATGCAGGAATTGTTGCTCATTAAGCAAATTAAAACACACACACACACACACACACACAGAGAGAGAGAGAGAGAGAGAGAGAGAGAGAGAGAGAAAATGTAATTATGCAAATTATTACTTAACAAACTGTATCATTGTTTGCATCATATTTGACTTTTTTTTTTTAAATAACATTTTTCATTTTATCTTAAAATGAAAACACAAACTAAGGAACAAAGACATTTTGTCTTCCTTAAGTGAGTCTATACATAAAACACATGCAATATTGTGAGAGCCAGAGTGTCTTTGTAATGTGCAGTGTCACATGCAATAGAGCCAAGAGCTGCCTTTGAAGTAGCTCTACATTTTATTTTTCTCTTAAGAGAAACCATAAGATCAGTTTCCATGAGGCTAATCCCTCTGACCTTTGCTGTTACTACAGTAGTTAACTCAGCCTGTATACAACGATTTTCAAGAGGATTAAGAGGTGCTTAATAGGGGATTAGCTTAATCCTCGTGTTGCCCTCCTCAAATTCTATTACTGCGAGGGATTAGACTACCAACAATAGCTGAAGGCAGTTTGGTCAGGATTGTGGTGCTTAAGACATGTTGCTCCCTTTGTTCCAATTTGACATAAATGATTTGTTTAAAATGCAAGGGCGGTGTGCTACTTTCCTCTTGAGTCAGTGCACACTGGGACACCAGGTGTGAAAGACACTTTTTCCTTCTTTTTTAACAACTCTGAAAGATGACAGAAAAAAATGGCAAAAGTCTGCAATTACAAGCTGATGACAGAATTGCACATTTCATCATTGTGTGGTCCACTGTGTGTGTGTGTGTGTGTGTGTGTGTGTGTGTGTGTGTGTGTGTGTGTGTGTGTGTGTGTGTGTGTGTGTGTGTGTGTGTGTGTGTGTGTGTCTCTCTCTCTCTCTGTGTTTACTCATGACACACAGCAATGATGCCAGACTCCCCCTATAGGATACCAGGGGTATGAAATACATTTAAGAGAAGCTGGTTTTATTTGTGATACATGTACTGTATTATTCATTTGTAGCAACTGCAAAAAATAGTAAAAATAATTGTTGTTCTGGAGTAGTATCTTTTACTTTACACGAGTAGTACACATAAATAAATACAAAACTCCTGGAATTTAAGAAAAATGCTGCTTCAACAAATATGATAAAAAGGGTAGCACCTGTAAATCAGTTCAAATCAGCATATTAAAGCAACAAGCAAAGCACTGGACATGCCTAAATCTCAGAGGTTTATAATAGACTGCACTGATTTTAGTTACATGCGCCTAAAAACTTAAGATAAGATAGATAAGATAGTGTTTATTTGTCACATGCACAGTTATACACAGTACAATGCACAGTGAAATGTATTTTGTACCTGCAACCTTATATACACACACATATAAATAAGAAGAATAAAAATAAAAAAAAGTAATTCACACTATACACTATACTCTATATACTATACACTATACACACTTTTTAAATTATAATATTTACACTGTGCAATAATGGTCCAGTTAGTGCTCAGAGTTGAGCAGACGGATGGCTTGTGGGTAAAAACTCTTCTTCAACCTTTCAGTCTTAGCCCTCAGGCAGCGGTAACGCCGGCCTGATGGGAGCAGGGAGAAGAGAGCACATGTTTCGATCTGTATCATCACCCAGCAGAACCAGTCAGTTATCACACAGAATCCCCCAACAACAGCACACTCTGCTTACCCTTGAAAAGAGACACTGAGAGGCCGCTTTACTCTACACTCGTGCTGTACTGCGTGTTTTTGTGTTTGTCTGGATGTGTAAATGTGCTTTTGCTACAAGGCCAAAGGGGAACCCAAAGGCCTACGCACTCCCCTCTCCAAATCATGTTCTTCCCTGTTTACTCTTCAAGAAGCACAAATAACTCAATTTGTTGGCGACTTACGTTTTAAGGCATCCCGCTTGTCAACTGATATTCATGGAATTTCAACAAGGGCTTCACAGTGAGCCTGAGCAGAGACGCAGGGAGGCTGACAGCACTAATGGCTATAAAGATAAGTGGAAGAATGTTGACGCTTGAGAAAGCCACAGGCAATGGAAGAGGATGAAAGAGAGAGTTCACCACTTAGACTGTTCCCTCACAATGGGGGGACACAACTAGTATTTATCAGCTCTCACACTTCAAATTACTGCCTCAAACGCTGCTTAGAACAGTGAACAAATAAAGCCAATGCAATGCAATCCCACAAAACAACAATGTGTTTGATTATATCATATTAGGACAGTAAATGTTTTTGGCCACACGCCTGCGGTTTGAACGTGGATCTGCAGCCACATCGAGGCACTAATAAGCAAAAAGAAAGCAGGGATTTTTGCCTGTTGATAAAAAAAAAAAAAAACACTGACTCTGGATCCTCCTCTTTTTCTGTCCTTGTGTCTGTCTCCCTTCATCTGCTTCTCTCTGAGGTGCAGCCAAAGTAAATACCACGTTCAGATCTCTCAATCACAGGATCTCTCAGAGGAAGAGGGGGGCAGTGCCCTGGCACAGTGCTGGTGACCAGGCCTGGGGAGCAGACAAGGAAGTAGGCCGCTGCCTCAGAAACCTTCTATCACACCAGCTCCAGCAGGGAATTCACATCTATCAGAGCATGGGCTTGCAAACTTAAGTGCTCCTACTTGACATAAATATTTGCATGACATGGGTTGACATGGGAGATCCTATCATAAGTCATACAAACTCATCATAGCCCATTACAAGCAGCACTCACAGTGACCACCAAGACAGACAGTGGCTAAGGAGAGAATAATAGTTGACTCCTGGCCCGGCAGCAGCTACAGTTACAGAGACATGGGATCATTCTGTCATCACGTTTTTAAACAAAATGTCATCCCAGCTATTAGATTGTCATTTTGAACTCCTCTCTCCCAGCTCTGCAAAAAGTCCAGTGACAGATAGTCCTCCTGCTGCATGCCTCGCAGTAGTTATATGCCTGTGCATTTTCCCACGTACTTCAACCTTTGCCTGACTGTAGCACACATCACTCTCAATTGTGCTTTGTGTAACAGCGCAAGGAAGAGCCTCTCTGTTATTTTTGGTGTATGAATGTGTCCGTGAGGTGTTGTGTGTGTGTGCGTGTGTGTGTGTGTGTGCGAGACAGGCCTATTCATTTTACTTTCGTCAGTCATCACTTACTGTATTCAAGAGGAAGCCGCGGCTTTCATGCAGCACAGCGGCCAGTTTTTGTCCGACTGAGCATTTCCGTCATTTAGAAGAAAAAAAAAAAAATGGTTTGTGACAATATCACTGGCTTGCTTTCCTGCTCAGCCTACTCTGATTCAAAGAGTGTGTTACAGATATGTTTGGCTTGGAACCAGCACAGTTTGCCAAGCACCAAGCAGGTTATCCTGCTGTGCTCTTAAACATAAATCTCCAGCTAAATAGTAACTGCTAGAAATGCAGATGAGTTGTTCTAAGTGGCCTGAATTAAAATAAATAAATAAATAACACTTATGGGATGTTGGTTTGGGGCCAGCCACAAGGTACTAAATTGTTTTAACACACATGTATATTTCAGATGTATCTTAATATCAGTGTACAGTAAGCCTCTTGTCATGTAGTGAAGGTTTATGTTATCATCTACAGTCACAGCCAACCTCTCCCCTCAATGCAGGATTACAGACCACATAAAATAATGGATGCCAGTGAGGAAAGTTCACATGACAGCGATCAGGATAGGATTATTTGCATGCGTTCATATCACAACTCTGTAGAGAATGATCACTGTCATCGCGAAACAATGGAGCTACGATATGAAATATGACAATACTGAGACATTCATGATTATTGATTGGTATTGTTAGGAGATTTAAAAGAGCCATATGTCTTCATCTTCAGCAATGACACACGTATAACAAATAAGTTTACCACACTGTGCGAGCCAAAAACCCAAAGGCAACATTTTAGGGTTCTGATACACATCACAGGGTTACTTCATTACATCTTGTGTCATTTTAGTGAGATTCTTGCATGAATTATCAAAATAAATGAATATAAACCTTTTTCTTGACAAGCACATCCATAAAAACAGAAGGGAAGAGTTTGCTATTGAAATACAAATGAGTTTCTTATTAGGCAGGTGTGCACTTATTGTACTGTATGGTATCATAACACGTTTATAACATTTACAGTTCAGTTTTGTAGGAGGAACACAGTATGGTGTTTCGGGGCTCATGCATCTTAGTCAAGCATGATTCCTCTCGGAAATGTGTTTATAGAAATAATCTATTCTCTATTTGTTTTGAATTGTCACAGACAGGAGGACGTTGCCTCCTCTCAAGGTTTGCAAAGTTGCTCAGATGAATGGTTGCTTGAGACTCAGCTCGTCTGTCAATGTTTACCCCATTAGTGACAGCTCCGAGGCAGTAGGCCACTTAATATTGTCTGTGTTACCCCGGCTGTCCCCACACTCCAGTTCAAAAGTTCAGCCACTTCCTCAAGGGTCTCATCACATTCTCACCACATCTTGATTTTCAAAGCTTCACGAAGAGACTCGACCTGTCAGGAGAGATACCACAAAAAAATGATGATGGAACACAGGTTTGGAGCCAGGGCCGCTCCGGCCAACAAAGCTGCCTCCTGGCTCTCTGGTTAGGAGGCCTGGACGATGGATCTTATATTAAAGGTTGTGTAGTGGTCAAAGGCATGGCTGCCTGCATCCAGCAAGAGGAGGAATTGATTGTTCTGGAAACTGATGAAGCTCGGACACAATTAGATTGCAAGGCAGCACTGTGAGGTGAGAGAGCACCCTGCCTGCCTCACTGTTGATTGATGGTAAAATAATAACCGCTGCGTATTAACTATAGAGTTCACCACCAGGTTAAGGTGGGCCAAAAATTGCTGCTCTTATTAGATTCTGATATGACTTGCGATGTAAAAAGATTATTTTCATTGTGGCAGTGGGCAGTCATTTTGCATGCAGTAAGGTGGTTTCCTACAGTATGCTGATGTCAAACCTCCACATGAGAGTTTTGAGTCAGGAGGGCACTGGGTCAGGAGTCACACCAGGACTTCTGCGAATGTTATTCTGACATTCAAGCTTACGAAAACAGATGTGAAGCTTATTCAAATAGAGTCATTTACACTGAGCATGTCACCGGGTCCCTGTGTTCCACTGTTTTCTCATACTGCATCAATGTCCGCTCAAAATGTAGCACTTAAAAAGCTGGGAGAGCATCAGTTTATCATGTTACTGGACTTCAAGATGAATATCCCCTTTCATATACATGTCAGGGAGCCAAGGCAGTGCGCGTACAACCATATAAAATATGAGTAAAGAAATATGCTGCTCTTGGACAGAGGTAGTTTCACTGAGCAATCTCTCCACTCTTTAGATAAGGATTAGGTAGGCCAAACAGTCAAACAGCAAATGTATTTTTCTTGAAGAGAGTTTCCTCAACATGTGATTACAACCCCCTCCTTGCTCCCTCCCCTTTTGCTCAAAGTGTGTAATCCTGCTGGTCATTTGTTAGCTGGTGCATCTCCCATGTGGAGGCGAGGCCGCTGGCAGAGTGTTGGGGTGTACAGGAGGTGAAAGCTTATAGTCGCGTATCAGAGCTTGGGGATTCACGCTCATTTATCTCCATTTCTTGCACACGGTGTCTAGTAATAAAGGCTCAAGTGAAAATGGTGTTTATCATTGGAATGACAACATCTCCCAGATGCTGCAGTAGAAATCTAGAGAACAGATAACGCATTACAATAACAAGTCCTTACTCTGCAGAGAATCCAATTAGGAGAGCCTTACATCATGATAATCAAGCAGAGGTGGACTGGTTCATTTAGACCAGTGGATAACAGAGCAGAGGGAGGTCTGTTCCGGGGGATCAGGGTTAGTTGCAGTTAGACCTGCTGCATACATCAGCAGCCCTCTAGTGTGGGGAGCTTTACCCCCTAGTGGTTTACGAGAGCAATACAAGCCAGAGCTGCTTTTAATAAACATTAGGGAAAGTCAGTTTAAATGCTGATATGTGCACCAGAGTGAGAATGACTTGAGCTATGTTCACTTTATTTATGAGCTGCATTCATTTATAGTTTACAAGAATTGTGGAGTTTGTGCAGCAGCAAACAGCTGGGAAGTTTCCCTACGTATGTGCAGATGTTTATAAATGAATATGTCAGTATGGCTGTGATGGTGGGATATGTTGTTGTGGAGTGGGTGCACCACTGGGCCTGTCTGTTCTGGTGTGCTGCTTTCCTGCTGCTCAGCATTTCGCAGGGCCTCAGGGGGACACAGAGGGGACATATGACTGGGCCATGCAAAGCTGAGCTAGTCACTCCTATCGTTCCGCAACAGACGCATCCCTTTGGCGTCCTTCTGTGTCTTCATTGTAAGCGCACTCCTCAATACTGCAGTAGACATGGCAACAAGCCTGATGTTCCTCAGTATGTTAGTTAGCGGCATCAGATCCTTAACATCTCAGAGCTGGCAATGGCAGAGCAGGTGCACATGTTGCCACAAGGGCAAAATGGCCGTTTCTGCACTACTTTCTCAGCAAAGCTCTGTGCTGACATAACAGTTTACCACCCACCAGCTCATACTGTGTCTGGATCCCTCTTTAACATTTACATGACCATACGGTAATTTATCGCTGCTTTGTAATTCTTTGTTCAAAGATGCAATACGTGCTGACCTGTGAAATTTCTGGCAACAAAGAACAGAAAATCTATAGAAAAGTTCAGGCACGGTATAAAGGGTAACGCTTAAAATTAAACAAATCTGATCCTAGACTCCACTCAGGGTAAATGAATGTGTCCTACTGAAGATAAAATAAAAAGATCCCCAAAGGGAGTGCCAAGTTCCAGGACTGCAAAACAGATGTCTAAATTTTTTTTAATAAAAGAATAAGGAACTCTTTGGAATGATGTAAATGCAATAAAATAAAGTCATAAATAAAGACAATGAAATTCAAAAGGCTACATGCGCCATTTACAACACAACAGCAGGTCATGATCGGAATTATTAGTTATCATTATTTGTGCTGTACATTTTTATTGCTTTGTTTGTTTTGTATACTCTATATCAGTTTTATGCTTTCCCACTACAACAACCCCATCTTTTTAGTATTTATTCTTTACATTTATTTATTTATTTTTAATCTCTGCACATATACTTTGCTGTTGATCTTTGCTGTATGTGTGTAGATACTGCATTTCATTGTACAAGTTTATAATGTGTGCAATAAAGTTTAATCAAATTTATTATGCACACAACTTGTGCATTGTGTAAAGGTTGTACAAAATACTATATAAATCTGCAGAAACAGACCAGTGATGCAATGCTGCAGACATTACGGAGGCAATATTTTAAGTCAAGTGCATCCTGCATTCATATATAGACTTTAAATATGATTTCTATAATTTGTGATTATTATATTTATGCTATATATGCTGCCGAGAGTGCACGAGTACCAATATGTGCTCCAGTCTGAAGCATATTAAACATACTGTCAATTAATTTTGAGGCAAAAGAAAAACCCAGTGAGAAGTGCTCGAAAGAAATATCATGAAAGCCTGTATTGTGTAACTACACTCGGGCTCATATGAGCAGCCTGTGGTCACTGTCTTCTCTCTGTGCTGTTGGCAAAGCATCACATTGTTTGTGATGAGCATGAATGCTGACCTCTGACCTGTGGGGTGGCCTTTGCAACCCCCCTGAAAGTTCAGTGGAGGGTCAGCGAGTCCTTATGCCTCCACAGACACAGTGTTGATGGAAACTCCACCCCTCCTCTGCTGGTCAGTCTGTCTCAGACAGACACAAACACACACTCAAACCAAACAAACAAAACCTGGTCATGATAAGAGCACAAGGGTCACAGAATATTTTATGACTGATTATGTTTGTTTTATTAGTTATCAAGAGGCTGAGTTAGAATATTGGGGGAACCTACATAAAAACAATTTGCATTCATCCATTTATATGAATTTAAGCAAATCACAGACTTCATGATTTATATCACACATTGTCACAATATTTTAAAAAAGCTGCACTTATCCTAATAAATATAAATTATTTGTTTTCACAATGATGAATTATGTCTGCTGGTGTCACAGGGATGCTTTCAGTACCCTAGCTGCTGGGGTTGATGCATGCATTTTCCTATGATCTGTGGCTTCAGGCACGGTCAATGGCAAATAGGGTTGATGCTCATCACATGAGATATCACATGCTGCTAGGCAGAACATCTAGCATGTCCTGTTTGCAAGATATGCTGCTGTAACATGGAGATCATTTTCAGTTGGGGATGCCATTAATACCAAGGACCTTACAGTCCCACTGATTTCAGTATGTAAATAATTTCATGTGAGCCCAGAGCATGGCAGAATACTCTGGGTTTGCTGTGATAGTTTGTTTAGGATCAGATTAGACCCCACATCATCCCATGCTAGAGATGACATCGTTACTCATGTGTTCTGCCACACGCATCAATCTTCAAACGCTTCACAGATACTCTTGAGGTGAATGAATTTTTCACTTTAGAGTTCAGTGCAGGGTCACACAGATTCATACCTTTACATATAAGAGGAGCGCAGCAGGTAAACCAAATGATGTACAGCACTCATTTTTCTTTCCTTCTCTTTTTTCTTCCACAGTATCAGATTACTTGGGTTTTGTTTAATTCTTCCACTCAGCAGACTGATATGTTACTGTACATGATGTGGAGGGTTGTTTCAGATTAAGATACACGTGCATGATGCTGACAGATGTTGCATGTTTTGACATACTATACATAAAAATTGCCAAACAGCTCAAGAATCAACACAGTTTAAAATATAGGAAAAGTACAACTAATCCACGATCAAAGACCAGGCTACTACATGGCTGTAGGTCATCTTCATAGCTCTTTTCCCCCTCTTTGGGTCGGGAACCTGAGAAGACAGTATAGATGTAGTATCATGTTTTAACAGAGGTGTTCTCCACTGACAGGTGGAGTGAAGGTAAAAGAAAGGCAGGATTTACCCTCCTAAACTGTGTGCTGTCATCTTTACAAAGCATGTTCAGAGGGTGTGAAAGGGATCATTAGTTGTGTGGCAGCGGAAGCAGGCGTGTTGTCAGCTACCTGCTATTTACTTCCCCTCATTACTGTACGCTGGCTGGCGCTGGTGGGAGTGTCAACATCATTAACATGACTGTCATTAGTCCTGTCCCACACTGCATGGAGAAGTTAGTCCTGGAGAGAAAAATGAAGCATCATTCGACACCAACCTCTCTGCCAGAGCTGCAGCTCCTGCACTGTAAACACCTTCATTCAGTAGGACTGGAGAAAAAGCGTCCTGAGAAGCAGAGAAAAAGGAGCTCTGCACATTATATTGAAATAAATCCTTGTGAAACACATTATTAGTGCAGTTCATGCTATCGCGGAGGTTTAGCATGAGTTAAAAATATAAATTAATACAGAAAAACAGAAATTAGACACTGAGTGAGTGTGACAAAATCTGATGCACGGATGACAGCTAAAAACAATAGAACTAATTTCTGTATCATTACATTTGCAGATGTGTGCAACTGTGCAAAACAAAAAACATCCTAATTTTGCTCAAATTTCTTCTTAATGATTGTAATGTATTTTCTCTCAATTTGAGCTCATGCACTATTACACGAATAAAGATTAGAAAACAGCAAATGCCTTTAATGAACCACTTTGCCTATTATTTAAACACTGGGTTTCACCTCTGTTGTTGTATTTACCTGCAGAGTTTCAGTTTTGAATCTGCACCTACAGCAGGATTAAACTAGTCTTCCTCACACCTTGTCATCTGCCTGACTTGGCTGGATGTTATTGTAGCCAACTTCAAGGCCTCAGCAGCAGCTGCAATCACTTATGGCAGTCTGCCTCACTGCTCAGCCCCTCCATGCCCCCGACTAGTTTCCCATCAGCCTTGAGGGGATAAAGCTCCTTGCACTTAGTTTCAACCCTTCTGCTCTCTGTCTTGTCTCGCTGAGACCTCCCTGACCTCTGCAGAGGTGACTGGAGAAGTAGAACAACCACGAGTGTAACAGCACAGAACATGTCCCTGTGCAAACAGATTCTGAGTGGGTCCACATACTGTGTTTCCACATGCCTTTTGTATAGGGCTCGAGTTCACAGTGGGCTGGGCTTCCAGGGCACAGTGTCATCCAATGGCAGCGCCAGGATCGCCATGTTGGTCCTCTGATTTACGGTACATCATTAAGTCAGCCATTCCTTCTCCCTGTGGCCCAGGTGGCTGTGGGGCCTGAGGCCCAGACACACAGAAGCAGAGCAGGGCTCTCTGTGGAGCACTGCACAGCCATGGGGAAGAGGCGCATAACACAGAGGAGCAGCTGCAGACCAGTGAATCCAGCTCCATATCACAACTATGCCACATCCCTTCATGACAGGAAGTACTTAATAAAATAAATCTCAGCACCTTCTTTGTCTAAAAAGGATGTCTTGTCTTTTTTGTTTTTTTTATAGACCCAGAAGTCTGTTTAATTTCAGCTTCAACTGTGCAATAACTGACACAAAGAATGAGAACCTAATGGCAGTGAACTGACCCATGTTCTCTGCAACTCCAGGATATTTAGGAACATGCAGTCATATTTGATTTAAAGTGAGTCATCCTCCAAAATAAACCATCGGGCTAGTCTCATTGAGAAAACTCACGTACTTACCCCTGCAACAAACATTCATTTTATTCAGGATTTATGTATTATTACATGTTTTAATTAGTAATTTGCACCCTAGTGAATGAATGGTCTGCCAAACAGTTTTTTCTCCATCTCCTGTATCTCAGCAGTAGCAAACAAATGAGGGTGCTCTGAGTCAAGAGAGATTTTTGGAGCTGCTTTGCCCTCTAGTGGTGAACAGTGTCGAAGTCAAAACAGACTCGAACCCCTGCCTGCTCCAGCACAGTACCAGTCAGCCACAGAGTACGAACCACAGCCTACAGCCAAACTCTTTGAACATGTAACAGGACGACTTGTCAGTCTGCACAGGCTTTCACATTAACAGCTTTGTCATTTTCTGCAGTCTGTCAGTAAACGAAATTAGCTGTTACCGATTTCAGCACTTTATGAAACTTTACAAGGAGACTTTAATATTTTACAAGGCCACTAAAAACCCTGGCAGCCTTTTCAGCTCTGACCTACACTTTAGAGACAAACCGGGGTTTATGCTGAGGAACCAGGCGGCTCACAGAAACTGACTGCACAGTTTAAAACTTTTATTTATATTTGGAAGCAAGAAAGAAAATCTTTTCCTTCTCGGGTGTCACGCTCAAGCAACCTATGTTTGGTCATGTACTGCTCTTTATGCACCATGTAGCTATTTTAAATTTGTAACTTTTATTTATTTATTTATCTGTTTATTTATTTAGTCTATGAGTATGTGTTTGTGTGTCTAGGAGAGCGAGAGATACACACCAAGAGAGAGAGATTTTATTCACTATAATCTATGAGTTCATTCAGGAGGGAAAAACTTGTGGTCACTTTAGCTTTTGGCTGCAGCTCTGGGAAACAGAAACTGTGTAGTGATTAGGTTATTCCTGCACACTATTACTGTGTGTGTGTGTGTGTGTGTGTGTGTGTGTGTGTGTGTGTGTGTGTGTGTGTGTGTGTGTGTGTGTGTGTGTGTGTGTGTGTGTGTGTGTGTGTGTACAAAGCCCAGCAGAAATTGGTGTTGGTGTTGGTGAAAAGCTCCTCGGCCCCCTTGCTGACAGTGGGTAACGTGAGACAAACGGTGTGCCATTTGCTGTGTCTCACTCAGATATCGTGACCTGGCCAACTGGACAGGCCTGAGTTTCAGCTCTGGCTTATCTCTCTGGCACAGCATTGGTCACTTCACACCGTGCCACTTGATCACCCACATTTGCATGGGATCACAGGCAGAGGCAAGTCTTGAGTGTTTTGCAATGATGTGTTTTGTAATGATGTGGATGTGGAATATAGACCTGCAGTGAGCTACATTTACTATCAGCAGCTTTAAATTAAAATTAAAATGTTCACTAAAATCTTTTGAATACTGCATTTTACTGATTTTACCTCTGCATACAAATATGTATACTTCTACTGTGTCTAAAATACTGTACACTTGCGTAACACAGTTCTCTTACTGTATACATGTTTTAATTGTGAGCTAACAGGGGACTGGAGATTAAATTTACCTTTGCAGTGGCTATGGAAAAATAAATCAAATGTTAATATTTATGTTTAATATGAACACACATAAAATAATTATATACAGTAATAATAATATAACAGTTTTTACAACAAGTTAGCTGTAGTAGGGAAACACAACAAATGCCTGTCTTTTTCCAGGATTAAACTATTTATTTTAGCTATTTATATTTTGCCAATATACTTTTATATTAAACCCTAAATACACGGTTGTTTTTCAACTGATCAACACTGCTCTATAATTAATTTCTAAGTTGATTAACTTGCTTATTAATAGCATAATATCACTAAACAGAACATGTTTTTCCTATTAATGTGAATTGCTTTCATTTTATTATCGGCACTTACATGCTATATTTTTTCCAGTTACACCCACATGCCACTGTAACTGCTGAATGACCAGCCATTACTTAACCTAATATGCCAACACAGTACTGATAGTCCAATTACTGCCCTACGGGCTTGCAGTATCTTACACAGGTGTGGAGGAGCCCACAACTGAGCAGCCACGCTTGTGAGCTTTGAGCTGTGATAATCAAAAATATGCTCAGCAGTTTTTTGTGGCAGATCATTTTCTTGACTTGCTGCCATCAATACCACTGAATTAAAAACAGAAAGTTCTTGCTCACTGTGTTTTACCTCAAAGAAAAATTAAAGCATAGTGACACAAAATGGCCCTAAATAAGAAAATGTATTACCTTCCAGCTTGCTTAATAAAGTCATTAACCCTTTAATAATATTAATAAAACTAGACAGAGTGTAATAAGCCTCCAATTTTCTTAAGACCCTAAGCTTGCATTCAAGAGTTAGTTATAACAGTACACATGTGTGCAATCTCGAGCTACTTCACTGTTTGCAAAAAAAAAAAAATCATTAAAAATTACAGGTAACACCAACGCACAAAGTGCAAGCCTGCTTGCTGACACAGTAAGCCTACAGCCATCACACAAAATAAATGTTCCGCCCAATAGGAAAGCAATTTTGCAATGCATCACTTTAAGTGAGTGGACCTCTGTGCAGCAACCAGCATCTCTTAACCTTTCCCTAATTTGTCTTGTCTTGTTATGAGCTCTCTGGAACAACAACAACGTCCTTTCACTATCAAGTTTTAAGTGCTCGTCCCGCGCAGAGCCGGATCTCATCAGGCCCAGCGTGAAAGGATGTTGGTCAAAGGCATTGCTGAAGTCAGGTTTAGTTGTATCGGTCCTTCCTAAAGTTGATGCAGCTGTTTCCTCATAGTCTTTGAAGAAGCTGTGAACCAGGTTCTCTGGCCTGCGTGCTCCTTCCTGTTATTAGATCACCATTATTCAAATGAGAGGTTAATAAAGAATAAGTTACTGCAACTTTCACTGCACTCTTGATTTACGGCCGCCACCTTTCCACAGCATGCAAACATCAAACACTTCATTCCAACAGGGAGCTGATAAGGAAATGTTATCTCAGTGTGAAGGAGGTAGTGACCTCCCCTCTGGCTTGTAAGAGGTAGCAGGAGAGTATTTTCAGCATTGTCCAATATTACCATCCTCTGGGAGCCTAGTATAACAATTAATAGCTCATTTACAGAAGCTACAGCACGTGAGCTAAAAGATGTGCGCATGTGCAGTTTTAATGCAGCTAGTGCTGAGAGCAGAACCACAGCGCGTGGCTTCTTTTCAGTATAAAAAAGTTCTTTGTCTAGGGAGTGAAGCATTTCTATTTGTATAGGACATCATCACTCTTGTTCAACAACCTGACACATATTTTGGTAGGATTGTCACCACAAGAAGGAAGTTGTAAACCAGAGAGGCTCCCAGTGCAGGAAGCCTCCTCTCATTCTGGATAATGTCACCTTGAAAACACGGTGGTCCTCAGTAGACCCTATACAGAGCTCACACCAAGGTGGGGAATAATGTGTACCTCCCAGAACACCTTTTCTCTATTTATATACCCAGAAAACATCATGCAGTCGAGTTACAGTGAAAGAAAGTGATCACAAAAAGTGTACATGAATTCATATCTATAGAATGTGGCATTTGCAAACAGCGTGTTTCAGACTGACAAGTTTAATTTTTAGGACTTGTTTATGTTGTGTTTATTCCCTCTCATTCCCTGGACACTTTGGTAACTCCAACCTTTCATTAAGCCTTATTACACACAACACTCACTCAGCATCTGGCTTGGGGCTCCCAGAATGCCTCATTTGCCGTGCTTTTTATTGCAGTCATATAGCTGGAGTTGTAAATGCCTGTGTGGCTGTGTATTGTTTTGTGTTGTGGGGAGTGAGCGGTATTCTCACCAGCGACACAGAGTGTTAATGTGCCCAATTCACAGTCACAGATCCCATGCAAATCTCTCAACAAGTTGCCTCAAAGCTTTTATGTGCAGGATTTTAGTGTGGAAAAGCGCTTTAAAGCCAAAAGAAAAAATAACAACAACAAAAAAAAAAGAAACAGGAGTGTCATTTTTGAATTATTGCTTTATTAGAAAATGCCATTAGCAGCAACAGTATTTAGACTATAGTGGAAGTGGGTTGTTCAGTTTAGCCTTTGGCCTGTGATTGGGTGAATGTGAGTTGAATAAGTGGCACATAGTGGAGGGATTGGCAGTTCTATAACTCCCTCAGACAGGTTTGTCATCTGTGTCAATGACCCACCAGGGAGCCGGCCCTAATATCAAACCCAGTGCTGATGGATGACCACCGTTCCAGCTGTTAAAGCACTGTCACAAACAGGTTCCTTCATAGCCTGTCACCCTGTGTGTGTGTATTTGTGAGCAAGTGTGTGTTGTAAGTAGGATGTAAAAAGCCATGGTCAGCCTTGGAGCCTGGTGAAATTCAGAGCTGATGCTGTCATCATTAGCTCACAGGGCCAAATCTGTAACAAAGCAGCTTTCTCTGGCTTTGAATGTAGCACTCTCACCAGTTTCCTTGTGCTACAGAGACTCGCAAACAGTGCAAAGCTCTGCAAAAAATAATACTTTAATGAGAGTTTGAGCAGACCAGGATAGTACAAAACTAAAAATGCCAGCAGGAAATGGTGCATCTCTCTAAACTACTGTTTAATTTAGCAAATTCAATATATATTTTCAGTCCTAAATATCTTTCTTTTTTTTTTGAGGGGGGGGGGGGGGCACAAACAGAGCAGAATATGTCTCATAATAGCTGCTAGAAGACTCTCTGTAGAAAAGGACATTTCAAAACAAATAATTAAAACTGTCTCTTGCAGCCACTTTTGCATCTACATCCAAAATGGCATAAATTGCACTTGAATCCTTCACGCACGAGGATGTCAGGGTTGAATAAGAGCGCTGATGGTGAGAGAGATTAATACTGAAAGATTGCAAAGGTGTTACAAACCACATTTCAAGTGTTACTGGCTTGCCCTGCATCTCTGCACAGCCTCATTGTTTCATTGTTCTGCCTCACTTCTTTCACCAAACGTGGTTCATAGTGGCTCAAGTGTAAACTACAGTGCATCGCAGGAAGGAAGAGGGACCTGGTGGTGGTGGGGGTTGGGAGCAGGATCCCAGACCATAAAACCTGGCAGCCGCCCTCCTGCATTGTTCAGCGCCACCATTCCAGCCCTGTTTCACCATTTTCTCTCTGCGTCCGGTGTATCCTGTCCTTTTAGAGGCAGTAAATGTTGTTGACTAACATGAATTCTGAGCTGGCTTCTCAGCTGCCTTTGTTCCTTCCATGAAGGCTCTTGAAGGCAGGAAGAAGGTTGTGCTAAAGGAGCAAATAAAAATGCTATGGTTATGAAGTTTGACACAGACATCATATGGGTCCAATCAGACATATATCTGGTTGCGTGCCACATGCATTACACTGTAGTAAGAGTACAATAAATACATACATACAGCCTTTCTGTCTCTTGTTAACACACACAAATCTCCTCTTACAGCACCACCTTGTGGCAAGACTTAAGTGTCTTTTTTTTCTCCACGTGCTGTAGCATATACATATCAGCAAAAAGCCACAGTTATTAAATGTGTGCTTGCATGCAGTTTACTTTTGTGTTTTTGCTAATATATTATATATTGCAGAACATTTTAGTTCTATGATAAAAAAATTTTTATTTTATAATGTATTTCTAAAAAAATAAATATATAATGATAGGAAATTAGATTGTATAATGA
The DNA here is from genome assembly GCF_007364275.1 of Archocentrus centrarchus. Lineage (NCBI taxonomy): Eukaryota > Metazoa > Chordata > Actinopteri > Cichliformes > Cichlidae > Archocentrus > Archocentrus centrarchus. Next base: position 18,660,391 of record NC_044366.1, read on the forward strand.
GCAGTCTTGTATTGGCAGGTTTATCTGCAAATTTGCAATCAATGCAAAAGGTGACATACTGCCTCAAACTTTACTGAACTGTGTAAAAATGTTTCACTTTACTTTCTATCATAAATGATTTCCCTGTTCTCGTGTGTGCCATGAAACATTCAGCATGACCCCAGCAGGAGTGTACAACTTCTGTGGAATGCAGATTCGCCCCTCTTTAGTCTATTCATGTGATTTAAGGCTGTCAAGGAAGCCAAGGAGGGCCAAGACTGGAGGCTGGACATGACAATGAAGATGGAGTCCTCCACAAACTGCTCCCCCTGCTGGTGGGGTTCAGAGGGATCTGAGTGAAAACACTGCAAAAGGAATGAATTTAACCATCTGTCAGCTTTACTCAAATAAGTTATAAGCAGAATAGTGATACATCACTTAAAGTCTTTACATAATATTTCCCAACTTTCCCACTAACACACTCAGAGTTCATCTGATAACCACATGGCCAGTTGCTCTCCCATCAATCCCTCCTCTAATCGCTCTCTCTCGCTCTCTCTCGCTCTCGCTCTCTTCTTGGCAGGATCGTAACTGTAAACACAGGGCAGAAAACGCCTCTATGATCTCAGCTGCAAATAGAAAGCTGGAGACACGGGAACATATTTCTTGAAACCACTGTACACTCCACACTAAATGCAACCTTTCTCTGAGATCAGAAGGACTGATGAAGCCTGTCATAATCATTTCTATGCTACATTAACAGAAGCAACACTGTAGTTAGCCTTGGCATGGACGAGTGTTGCTCAGCGGCCTCAAACATTCATAAACTCCAACCTCCACTCCTGCTGAAGTGAAGGGTAGACGTCTGCCTGAGTTTGAGAAGTTTCACATCAGGAGCACTTAGAGTTGCTTTTTAAAGCTCTCCGATTATTTTTGTTCCACAGAAAAAGCAAATACATCTGCTTTGACTGTAGTCAATTGACCACAGTTGTATTTTTCATAATCAAATTCAGGTTTCATGCAAAAATCACAAAAGCTTAAAAGCCTGTCGGAAAACACACACACATACATACACACACACGCACGCACACACACACACACACACACACACGCAAAAAAAATGTTTATCGAGGATAATATTTAGTATCAAAGATCTTGTTGCCTGGGACAGCTACATTTTGTAATCCTTTATCAGATCAGAGTGCTTACAGGAAACACCTAACAGATTCCAGGCGCATGGTCTGTATTTTCAAAATCAATTTCTGTCTCACAGTTGGTTGCAATGCCACTGAAGTCATCGGGGTCATGCACCTTCCTCCAAAGTCGTTTGCCAGCCTGCTTCCAGCTGAAAAATGGAGCCTTCTGGACTGGAGGGGTATATGAACAGAGATAGCTTGACACAACCATTTGTTTGGCTCAGGTGAATACAGCCAGACAGCAACACAGTCCCTTCTCCACAGCGGGGCTTGCACTATGGCCAGATCCTACCGGACACTCATTCCTCAAAAACACTCTGAAGCTCTGCTCTAAGACACCACTGCTGTACTGCTTTTTAAAAAAGACAATAATGGTCTCTTTTATGTAGTCTGTGCTCTGATATTCAAAAGTTTAGCTAAAAAATGCAGGGCAGAATACAAACACAAGAAAAAAAAAACAAGTGAAGCCAAATACACCATCAGCATCATGTGTCTTGTTAAGTGATATTTTGCCTTAAAATTGTGGTTCTTCATGAAGTGCAGCAGATGGTGGAAGACAACATATTGACGCATCTATTAGAATCAAAGTAAGATAGAGGGTGGAGTTTATGAACTTGTAAGAAAACATTTTTTGTGCTTAATTTGTAAAATCTTTATGTACAGACCTGAAATAAATATGGTGTATTTTAGCATAATTGCAGCATGTGAAGACGCTGAAGTGAAAAAACACAATTAAGGACACTTTGTTTTGAAGCCTGAAGCTGAGAGCCCTGGCAATTGCCCTCTGGCCGCAATGAGCAAGGGGCGGTCCTGACTGCATGCTCACAGAATAGGAACTTGTCAAGGTAGCCGCACATTAAATCATATCCTGTTTTATTGTCTATTTCACTGTCAAGGGGATAATATTTTACAAAATCAACACTATGTTCTTTTCAGTGAGATTTGAAACTAGTAACTGAGACCATAAACTCATCAGGAGAGTGTTTCCTGAGGTCATATCACGGGAGACGAAGTGTTGATTTTCTTATACAATCTGACTTCTTGTTGCAACCTCTGCTGGCTGTTAGACATGTTGCAGGTTTAATTGCACATTTGGAAACTACTGCATGCCCTGCTCTTTTATATAGTCTATGAACCCAGTACCACCCACTGATTTATGCAGACAGAAACACAGTTTTTAATTAACATAATTCAGTGTTAAAACTCTGTCTTCATGTTTCAAAAGCCCTTTCTGTCTCTCTTGACAAATGATTTATTCACTCCCCTCAAGGACCGGCTCACAAAGGACCCACACAGTATAAATCTGTGAGTTTCAGAAGTCAGAATGGCTGTGATAATAAATATAGTGATAAATAACACTAAAGCCCGAATTTGTGGTGATGACGGTATGTGGATCTAGCATTGTTCTTTATTGACTGGGTCACGTGCCTTCGTATAAAGAGTTTTGCTGTAACTCTTGTGCGACTGTCACAACTTCTCAGACTGCTGTAATATTCATGGCAGCGTACAGGTATGAACTGAAACAGCCCCGCACCTCGCATGTAATGAATTTGAATGTGTGGCTGATTCAGTATTAGTCTGGCTTACTGCTCGGCCCTGCAGGAAATGAATTGCCCTTTATTTAACATTACAAATTACAGGTGACCCACGGTGAGGAGAGCTGTGAGTTTGATAGGTGCGACAAATAGATTTAGAGGAGCAATGATTTCCTTCCAGATTCCTGTTGTGCAAATGCAAAAGATTAAATGACAGAGGATATTAGGAAATAATTTGTGATTCCCACTGTGATAGACATAATGCTGTTAGGAGGCAATGAATATGTCTGTTTTCATCACAAATAAATCACATTAAGTATTAGATTACATTAGGTTGATTTGTTGTATTGCAAATTGTCACGTGCTAGCACAAGGCTAATGAGGATATGAGGTTCGTATTGCTGCAGGGGTGGATTTGTTTGAGGTTATACCATGCTGCTCTAAGTGCTTCACATGTGGACTGACCAACATCCTCATTAGACATCCTGGACCCTGCGGTAAGGATTAAATCCTCACTTTTCAGTCGGTATAGTCTTTTGCCAACGTGCATTTCGGGATTAATAAGCTAAGCTAAATGCTGCACAGCACAAAACTGTTGTCAGCTTGGTGGCTTTTAACTTTGTTCTCCTAAAGATTACTCAGCCAGGGTAAACCACATGAGTCAAATGTTAAGATCATATTACCCCAGAGATAAATCCATCAGTTTCCTTGTGGATATATCTGAAGGAAATGTGTTCAAACCATGCTTTACACCATCTTTGGTTCCCTCTAAAGCCAGTGACTTGGCCTGTTGAGTAATGAAGTGTTGGAGTTCAGTAATGAGACTGTTTACAGGGCGTGCTTGTTTCACATGAATCAAGCCCAGTGTGTGGTTAGATAAATACCAGCTTGGCCCTGCACGAAGCCAGTCAAACCTTCTCTGCTCAGGAAATGGCAGCCAAATTCCTGCGGAATGAATGAAGAGGAAATCTGCGAGTGGCAGCCTACCACGAGATCGCTCTGAAAGGAGAGGGTGGAAAAGCTGTGGCCCTTCCTCTGGTATGGACCCAGGCCAGGGCTCACTAGGTGAGACTGATGGAATAATAATACACATCCTGAGTGTTCTTTTCATTAGCAGCACGGTTTCATGTTTTTCATCATCCTGCTGAGAGAAATGGAGAGACCCTTATTTCTGAGGTGGACAAATTACCCTTTCCCCTCTGGGAGATGCAGCTGCATTCAATATCGTGTATGTGTGTCCGTGTGTGCGTCTCTTTGTCGGTGTGTTTTAGGTGGGGGTCGTCGCTCGATACAGGGATTTCCTGTGGAAATAATAATTAACCGCAACATGCACACAGGGCCAGCGATAAACGCTTGGCCCTCTCACTGAATATTGTCTTTTACAAGCAGCCAAGTACCTGGATTCATCTCATTTCCTACATGAGATTTAGATGTAAAGCAAACTTACATTAGGATATAAGAAGTATTAGTTTAAAGCCATGACCTCAATCTGTCAGTTGTGTAAACCTATCAGTCTAGTTCTGCTTGAACTGAAGTGACAGCATGGCCATCTGTATTTAGAGCATATTATCGGTGATTCATATTAGCCCTTAACCAAAGCAATCCCTCCATTAACTCCACCTGCAAACACCTCATATCCCAGGTGACCTATTTTCCCAATTACCAGTGCCATTACTCTACACTTCCTGTCCTCCGCAGCCATCACTAGACGTCCAGATTACAGCGGATTTCACAGAAACTCCTCTGACGACTACATTAGTGTACATTTTTCTGCACTCTTATTACAGAGCACACAGAAGAAGAGTTACAGTGCCTCTCAAATGAAACAGGCTTGAGTGATAAATCTTCCGCACTAATGTGCATGCTTAAGAGTTTTTGACTGTAAATAAAGTCATGGGAGACATCCTGTATTTACATGGAGAAAGCCTTGAGGAAATAGCTTCCCCCCTGAAAGCGCATATGGGTGTGTATGCCTGCAGCCAATCAGGATGCAAGCTGCAAATGCTATTTTTCCCGCTACAAGACCTTACCAAGGCCTCATAGGTGTGTTTGCACTCTTGCATGTCAGTGCTGTAGCATATTTCACACATCATGTTCATAAAAATAATTGCATGATATGGTGTTTACAAAATGTAACATAAAACCAGCTGCGATCATACTGTCTAGGATAGAAAAGTACAGCAAACAGCCATCTGAATAATCGTCACACAACCGGGATGTCGGCTCATTCTGGGTCAGCATATAGCTTTTCATCATAATCATCAAAGTGTCATCCATCTCTGTGCAAACACGGGTGACACCTTAATTGCTTTTGATAATACATTCATCCTGTCAAAACGAAGCAATAATAAAGTTGTTTCCACAGCAGCTATTGATGCTTGCACTAAATCAGTGTTAAAAAAAAAAAAAAAAACAATACAGTAAAGCACAGTTTATCTAATTTTTGTTGTTGTTGTGCGTTAGGTTTGTTGATAAGTTCAACAAACATAATGTACAGGCATGCAGTCATCTATCATTTATCAGTTCATCATTTCTGAAGTGTAGGGAGAAGAGAGATCTTCTACTGCTTCCAAACGTCTTAAAATAAGTAACATAAATGGTCTGTCATAGACAGTTTGCTGTCGCTTTCAGCAGTCTTTGGCATGTACAGTATGAGGTGTGATCCAATAGTTCCAGGGACGAGTCTATTAAAATCAAAACCTTACCTGCTTTAAAATTGCCTAATTTTCCATTCAGCATCATCTTCCTGTAGACCTCTGGACTGTTTTCAGCCTGGCTGCTATTTTTAGATCGCTCCCTGGAAGGCTCTTCATCCCTCCATACCCTTTTACCTCTGCGACGAGCTTTCGATCTCCTCCAGTGTGACAAAGCAGTGATCATTCAACTTGATTTTTAACGTAATAGGTGGTGAGCGAAGATCGCATTGGTGTGGCCAAAAAAACCTCCAGTGTCAATATTCTCTGTGCTCACAACGCCACACCGCAGGCACCGTGGTACAGGTTATTTCAGCTGAATGCTGTCCCTCAGACACCCCAGGATGGTGCAGCAGTGCTCCTCTCTACCAAAACTGTGGACTTTTTAAGTGAAAAGTGCTAAAAGATCTAAAAATAGCAACTGAGGCCATCTGAACATGCCTGAAAAGAGGATGTTGACTTAGAGATCTGATTTAATTCAGGTAATTTTTTTATTTATTTTTTTCACAGGCTAATTCCCAGAACTTACAAATAATGATAAAATTATTATTGAAAGTCTGGCAATGACTTCTAATTTTTCAGATTTTTTTTTGTTTATTCTCATGTTCAAATATGTCATCTGCAGATACAAGTGACACTAATTCAAGTAAGTTTATTTGATTCAAAACAGCTATTTCTTAAACCATGAAAGGTTTTCTACAGCTGGAGTTGTACCTCTAAACTCATTTCAAAAGCTGTTCATCTCCTTTAATTGTATCTTATGCAGCTTATTTATTTTCTTATTGCTTTTTAGCTGTAAATGTGTTTCCAAACACCTCAACGCAATAACTAAAATATAACAAAATAAATGAGAAGTACCTGTATGAATGCACAAGCTCTCCAAATGTTCAGTTATTATGTTGTTTGTACAGCTTGTAGACTAAACAGCTCACAATACAACATGTTTAATACATCCTTCTGCTCCTGTCAGAGTTTTGCTTTGAACTTCCTGGCACTTAAACTCAAAGATCTGCTAGTTGGGAAAGTATTGATTATTTAGATTAGCTTTCACTGGAGTGGAAACCACCTTCACGCAGACCATCAAGTGCTAATTGGTTTGGAATGGAGCAAAGGTATCAGCGAACAGATTCCAGATGACACACCAGTGATGGAAACATCCTTTAAGTAAATGTAGCAGTCGGCTCCAGCATACCACACCATGCTTCATCTGCTCAGGATGTCTGATTACGCAAGCAGTCAGTGCCAGCTGAGGCACAGGGTTCCTCTGTAGTGCATTCTTCTCTTTAATGAAGTGCACTGCTGCCGTTGCAGTTCTGCTTTGGGTCCGTGTGGCAGTTATCTGCTCGGCCTGTATGTGGGAAAGTATCCGAGGCAGCAGCGTCCCGATGGGTTCGGTACAGATGGAGTCGTTAAAGGCGAGCCACAGCGATCACCTTTTCTGTGCCAGATATATTGGAGAATGAAGAGGAACAATGAATCCAGTTTAGAATATTTAAGTGAAGTTCACAGAAAACAACATAACTAGCCACAGGAGAATGGCACTGTGAGCCTGCAACTAAAATAGGCAAGTTCTGTATTTTGCTGCCAAGTTCAACATAAAAAAGCAGAACTGTGTGTTTACATAGCTGCTGTTAGTTTTGTTTAAAGTCATAAGAGATACTGTTGTACAAAGGCAGAATTAAAAAAAAAAAAAACTTACTGGTTTCCTGCTTACAAAATCCAATAATTTTTCTGTAATGGTATGACATATTCACTGTATGTGGTGAAAGACATGTTTCTTGGTTTGTTCTTCAGAGACCAGTCTGAAGCGCTAACCTGCCTGCCCTGGCACATTGCCCTAATAGAACGTCACATCAGCTCAGTGGGAGATGGAGGGGAGATGTTGGGAATTGTATTTTCTCTCTCATCATGGGGTCTTCCCCCTGCTTGCTGTGCTCTGGAGGTGTCAGGACACCAAGAGCAGGCTGGCCATATTTAATAGAGAAATCAAATTCTGCCCACTTTGTATCCTCTCTGATTAGATTTTCTCGGTATTGATTGACATCATATACCACCATCTTCTTCATATAAAGTATTTTAAATGGGTTATTGTCTGTGCATCTCCCACTGAAAATGGATACATTCAGGGTTTTTTTTTTTTTTCCAAGCATCAAACTTCAGTCTTTTCTAAATATTTTATGAATCAGGTTTTCTTCTAAATTTGACTCTCACACAGATTCTGTAATAAACATGCTCTCTGCCTCTATTGCTACCTTTTTACAAGGGTATGAGTTATCCTTCTGATGTTTTGTGCTCGAGCTGGGTTGTTGCAGCTGCAACACAGATGGCTCACACCAAACACTCAGCGCATGATTCCATTATGTCAATTAAAAGAAGGAGACCTGGTGTGCAGAAACTGAAAGTAACCATTTTGTCTTTATCAAGGACACAAGCTACTGAGATCTGTACAGTCTCTCCTGTACTGGGACTAACTCCATTTGTTACTTCAGCATCCAACACATTTTGTATAATAATTTGTTCACATGATGTTCCCTACTCAAGATTTAGAGGAAAAGTCAAAATGTTGACTTTCTGAGATCTTTGAGATCTGATTAATATTTCTTGTGAACTTGAAAAGATAGAATGTTTGCTTTAACGTTAGCTAACACTAACAATAATTAATATCCACCATGTACATAAACTACATACACTAGACTTAAAAGAATAGTTTACAGCAATAGACATTTTCGGGGGGGGGGGGGGGGGGGGGGGGGGGGGATAGTAAACACTTTAGCAAAAACCAAAAACACAAATACATCAAACAGTAATATTTAATATGTAAAACCACCACAGGAGGACATGTGGTAAGCTAAACAGCTGCTGGCTGTAGCTTCTTTTTTACTGTAGGCTACAGAGCAGAGAGTAGTAGCAGTCATGACAATCTTTGCGAGAAAGAGAATGACTGTTTCCCGCAAAAGAAAGCACCTTTAAACTTACCTTCAACAAAGAAGGAGAGCACAAAAAAGTTTTGAAGATGTCATATCTGTTAAATATAGCTATATATTTTCCTTTTTTTCATCATCGGTGGGGTTGAAAATAGTATGTTACTAAATCACTGAGTAATATATGAACTGCTGTAGTGACAGCATGGGCAGCTATACTCCATGCGCCTGAACATTTCACACATTGAAGCAGTTTGCCTGCTCTTACATATGCTGTTTGCCTCACACCATGTGCTCTGTGCCTGCTAATGTTGCAGTCAGTTCCTGATTAAATTATAAACAATGCCAAGTACTGTAGTAAGCATTTGCTTGTGTATACTTCATGATCAAAGCCTTTCTTAAGATGGTGACATTCTTTTGACTTTTAGCTTCTCTTTATTAGACACAACATATTACTTAGTGATTGATAATAATCAGTCCTCATAATGATGATAAGAGAGAGGATAAGAAGCTGTTTGTTGTTTTTCAAACTCTTCAGCAGGAGGTGACACAAAGGGTTGCCTAATGAACACGGGGCTTTGTCTGAAAACATGCAGACAAAGAGCACAGTTGGAAAAGTTCTGGTTGCAGCAGATACACAATCTGAGCTGTAAAGATACAGATCAAAGTTTGACAAATGATTATGATGATTTTGATATTCCCTGCAGTCAATTCTACTTTTTCATTTCCTGGTAAATTGTCTCAGCTCTGCGCCTGTCCTCGTGGGTTTTCCTACCACTCCCATCTCCATTCTGTGGTTTTATTAAAGCTAACATTTGTCAGCAGGAAGATGGTTGATATGCAAAACATGGAGCAGCTCTCACTTTAGTAATTCTGGCTGTTAGAGAAATGAGATATGAGGAATGCCCTGCTACGACACAACAGATAAGAGCCATGAGTAATGTTCAGAAGATTTGGGTGTTATTACTCTTTATTATTTATTTTTATTTGTACCTGAGAGCTTTTCAAAGAATGATATCACTAGAGAGAAAACAAGGCAGCCTCTGCAGATACTTCATGAGCAACTCAAAATTAAAGAAGGATCCAATAAGAATAATAATGGATTTTTATGTATGTAATTATATAATTAATTGAATAAGAATTGAGACAAGTTTTTTTTTAATGATTTTGTTAATAGAAATGGAATTGTTGAAATGATGTAATTAAAAGTTTGGTGTATTTCAATTGACAGTCTTTACTAGACTGCTTACTGGAGCGTGAATTCATTTGCAACATTGAGCCAAAATATTAATGAACAGTTATCACAAATCTGCATCATTCATTCTTTGTGCTGCACAATGTAATTGCAGCTCAAATGTCAGTATCATCCCACAGAAATTAAATTAATATCACGTCTTCATATACACGATGAGATGAATCATTTCTACAGTTCAAAAATGTTTACATTCTTATTTTATTATAGTTATAGTATCAGACTATTGCAGTGACATGTTGATGAGATTAGTGCAAAGTTCTTATAGTGCTATATATTAAGTTGCATAGCATACAGTACATTATGGTAGTCCATAGAATGGATGAGTGACAGCAACTGGTTACAATGAAAATATTAATAAAAAAAAAATTAAGTTCACTTAAAATCTATATAATTATTTAAATTAGCCTCCAACTTGCTTCATATGCACCACTATATAACTAGTACAGCCTTGTTGCAGTCATTCAAGAATCTGTAGAATAATGTGGGAGTTGTTTAGGTTTCCTTTTAGCACGTTGCAGGCTTTGTTGAGATGGTCTGTGAACCTGCTCCATTATTCGAGCAATATTTTGCCCATTTGTGGTTTATAGCATCAATATCCCGAGTGATTTGTTCTTTATCACAGTATTTATCAGCTCAAATAGATACATCTTTCCCCCCTGCTTTTGTTGTCAGGCTGGTTCTGTGATACAATGAGGTGCAACTCTGTGTAGTATGAAAGCAAGACAATTTCTCTGAATATAATTTGTGCTAGCTAGATAAGGAGAAAGGACCATGCTGCGCGAGGAAATTGTTCTGCTAAGTGACTCTTCCCCTCACATTGCCAAGCTGCATCTCTCTATATAAATGGCCATTGTCAGGAACACACATCAATCTTGGCGCGTATCGCCACAGAGCCAGGAGGCGAGTCGGTGTAGGCTGCTGTTACCAGTCACAAATGTGTTGAGCTTGTCTCCTCTAGCCATTCCCACTCTGTACAGTAGAGGCACAAGCTGTGGCCACTGTTCTGAAGAGTGGTCACTTTCATTAGAGAAGTCATTAAAGGAATTACAGGAGCTGAGCCATAGATTTTTCTTGGATTATTGTGCTTGGTTTTGGCTCAGTTCGAGAAGCACGTAACTAAAATACTGGTGCAATTGTTGCAAAAAATGTTTCCTGATGTGTGTGAGAAAAATGGGACAGAAAACAATTCTGGTAGTGTGTGTGGCTGTGTGATAGTGCTTGTTCTTCAAAGAAAAAATTGTGGATCTTATTGATTCGGTCAATCATTCAATGCCACTTCATCCTGATCCCAAAGGGATCTTTTTGTCCAGTTAATTAGGATAAGCTATTATCTCTGATAGATACCTGCAGCCAAGCCTTATGACATTCAGTGTTTTTAGCCAATCAAATGAAAAGACCAAAATCACAACAGCTCTTTTTTGTGAACCCTAGCCAATACCATAGAACTAGGCTACAGTCAGAAAAGAATAAACTAAAACCCTTTCTCTATTAATTATTTCCTTATCTTTTAAGGTCTGACACATGTGCCATCAGTGTTGCCTTTTTTGTCCCTGAAGTGCATTAAGGCCTGCACCCCAAATAATGTGTAATTGCAATGTGGAAAGAGGAGGTTAGTAGACTCCTTCATATGTAGCCCACGCCAGTAATGATAACAATGTAAGAAGGGGAGGTAAGATGTTTTGTAGTACAGCCTGTTAATAATACTTTGAAAGATTGTAACCTGTCCCTGAACGCCATGTCAGGAAACATTGTTTGTTTGCTGATAATATTTTGTTATATGATCCCTCTGGTTTGATCAGTGCAAAATTTTTCAAAATTATTTTACCACAGTGTCCGTTCACCGGTTATTCTGGAGATTTCAGTTGGTTTAAGGGAAGTCTTCTATGTAGATCACTCTTTCCACTTAAAAAAAAAACTGTAGACTTGAGGAGTTTTTGTTTGTACTGATTCAAATCAGGTGGTTGGATTTGTTACAGAAGGTTATACACAAAATTATTTCCTAGTTACTTTTGTAAATAATGTTTTCTGTTTTTGTTAATATAATTAATTTAGTTGAAATACCTTTACCTTCAAGGAGAGAACATAAGTTTGCGAAATTTGATATGTAAAATGAGAGTGAAGTATCTGTCAGTCCAGACTCCGTTATCACAGTAACACAAATGCAGCTTCAATAGTTATAGCATATCTTTCAAATATTTACATTTTCACTAGAGAACCCAAAGAAACAATCATATTCATATTTGGTGTGTTTATTTTTTTAATGTTTGTCTAATAAAAATCACTGGTCATAAAAACAGCATAGTGTCTACAGTATATGTGCATTTCCACCACTTTCCTCTTATATTCATTTTTCATACTTGCATTGTCATGACCTAGAAGTGTGTGTGTGTGTGTGTGTGTGTGTGTGTGTGTGTGTGTGTGTGTGTGTGTGTGTGTATTCAGGGGGATGTTTCTGATCTCATGTCCCGAACTGTGGAATAATGTAAGAGCACTGGTGTGTTGCTGCTGTGGCTGGGGGAGCGTGTTGCCATAAAATATTAACGACTTGGAAGCCCAGCCACATGACAAGATGAATGTAATTGGCCCTCGCAGCTCTATCTGTGCATGTTAATGAGATAGGATGGTATTTAAATCAGTCGCACCCCAGACACTGTGGATGCAGTCTGGAAAACCACAAACAAAGACGCAGTGAGAGAGCACGGATGCAGTGAGATAGATACAGAAAATGTCACTTATTATTCAGTGCAGGGGACGTACTACTAGCATTTCTTTGTATTATGGCTGCTTTTTGTTTATTTAAGCAGAACGATATTTGCAGCTGAGCCTTCAAATGCCTTTTGATTGAGTAATGAAAACTAATGCTGAGAGGAATTTTATTTTTCAGAAGATGTGTAAAATGAAACTCACACCCAGGAGTTGCAAGTTGGGAGAACCTGTGGACAAAAGTCAGATATAAAGCTGAGGTAAAGCTGTGCACCTGCACAGCACCTGTCCCACTAGAGCACTGGGGCTGAGCCTGTCATCAGTGGTCTGGAACAAAGCTGTGGTCCCTAAAACAAACTGTGACCACCTCAGGAGAAAACTAGAGGCTGTTGTAACTGCAAACAACAGCTTGAATCTGCTCTCAGGGGATGAGTCGCAGAAAATGTAGGCGGTAGCAATAATATAACCTTAATCTTAAAGGCAAAGAAGGCCAGCAGTGAAGTGTGTGGGTGCTTCTGCGGGTAAAGCCTTTCAGACTTGAGGAAAACCGAACAAATTAAAGTAAAAGTCAGCAGATGGGGCTCTGTGTCACTTTACTTTCATTATCCTGACAACTCTTGCCTTTTACAGCACTGTGGTCATCCTCACTGGCACCTCATAAAACCACACTTGGGTCTTCGGCTGCACTCATGTGATGCCGGCTGGACGAAGGTGTGATGTATCAAAGCCCCAGACAAAAATCTTGGCATGCTGTGCGTGTGTGTGTGTGTGTGTGTGTGTGTGTGTGTGTGTGTGTGTGTGTGTGTGTGTGTGTGTGTGTGTGTGTGTGAGTGTGTGTGTGTGTGTGTGTGTGTAGACCGGGAGAGTCCTGACGCCAAAGGGTGGGGGAAGTGCAGGCAGGAGGACAGATGGTCTCCCTCATGGTGGCTGAAATAAAAGAGGGAATTAGAAGACTCCAAGGTGTACACTCTGACGGCAATTACAGCAAATAGATTGGAAGTGGACCTCCAGGCACCTGGGGAGACAGCTCTGTGGGGGTGAGCTCCACCTCACTGCATCTGGTCTGTGCACGCCAAAACAGTCGAGAAAAACAAACAAACAAACAAAACAGCACACACCTTGCTTTTCCTATCACTGAGGCAGACCATGCTATTAGCATGCAACTGTATATCAGAGGAAGTGTCAGAATATCAAATAAATAAACTTCATGTGTGCTGAGTTTGAAATGGATTTCTAAATTACCATTTTTCTTGGTTTGGATGTGTGGCTGAAGGATTTGCAAAACCAATTTCAGACATCCCTGGGAGCTGTTTTGGTTAGTTATTCTGCTGCCTGCAGGAGTTTGAAAACAGTCAATTATTTTTGTCTTGCTTGCTTCCGCCCATTGATTCTCAAACGATTTTCACTGCACCTCCAAGTAAGGATATGCAGCAATTGAATTAAATAAGCCCTCCCAATCAATATAAAATACGTAAAACATTCACAGTTCACTTTCATAGCCCGTGGAAAGCGAGAATTCATTGCAGATGAAAATGCAAACAAAATGAAAGATACTTTTATAGATCTATGAAAGCTGTTATGAAGTTTATTGATAGCCATCAAATATTTTGAATATAAAATATTTAATGCATTACTTCTGGCAATATTTGTGCACAGAATCTCAAGCAGGATTTGGGCCGCTCTCTTACTTTTCTGAAGCCATTTAGAGCGGTAGGGATCAGCAGATTCCATTAGCCTTGCCCTGTGGCTGAAAGAGTGAAATACCATTTAGAGAATAAGTGTCTCTAACCCCAAAACCTCGTGTTCCCATCAGTGCATAAATGATAAAGACGCAGTCTAATGAAACAAAAGGCTCCCTGCCAAAGTCGGCCATAAAAATAACATTTGGGTAAGAGAGACCCTAAGCTTATCCATTAACCTCAGAAAAGTATCTTTAGTGTTACTCCCACATGGTAGGTTCTGCAATGACAGTGTCACTGAAATATACACAAGACAACAGTAATAAAAACTTAAGCAATTCAACTGCATCACTTTACACTTCAATGAGATCTTGTTTCATACACTGGTAGCACTGACAGGCAATATTGAAATTTAAAGTATTTAAAGAGAAATTTTATGGTGATTAGGATTTTTACTGATTGTCCCTATAAATGCATTACTTATTAAATGAATGTAGCTTGCAAGCTACAGATACTGTAGATATTACTTTCTGGTTAGTACTCAGTAAAGTTATGCACAGCTACATGTATTCCCATGAAGATTTACTCACCAGGCTTAAAACAAAATGAGGAATCAGGTTTTGTGTTGTATACAATGTAAATAAGGCCAACTTTTGGCCTATGAGTTATGGCCTCCAGAACTGGCTGCTTTCCCTTGTTGCATATATTCATGAACAGTAAATCACTGGCTTCTGAAAAAAACAAACAAACACAAAACTAAGGGCAAAGAAACCAATGCATAAAAGATAATTAGTCATGGAGCATATGTAACCAATCAAAATATTTGTATGAGTTTAGTTATTTTTAGATGAAAATGGGGAGAGAGAAACTCAGAATAACACCAAGAAAAAAACGATTTCATAACTTGCAGAGTCCTTCCTCGAAAAAGTCAATGTTTGTATTGATGCTTGACTGCATAGAAGCACATAATTATCAGTGAAGAAAGAGTTTTGTGCTGAATTATCAGGAGCCATAATATGGAAGAGAGGTTAGAAGAACAACAAGATCATATTTGCCGTGTCATCAGCAGGGGATATTACAATCCATCATGTTTATGGTGCTCTTGTTTTAGTGATTTGGTTTTTTAAAGTATCTTGTGTCTCACACACCCTAAAATTGATGACAAGTGTTTAGAGCCTTTTATTTTCCCAACTTATTTGATTTAAAGTTCAGCAATTTGCTGGCCTTGAGCATTATAAGTTAAATTTGTGTCAGGAAGACTGAATTAGTTCAACACGATGCCACATGGGCATCATAAATTTGACATGTGACAGGAAGTCTAAATGATATTCCTGATCTGGATACTACACATGTACACGCTCTTTTTTGTGATATGTTTACTGATGCGGATATTGTATAAATCTATACTTTTACAATCAAGTGCCAGTCTTTTTTCACTTCATGTCTTCTCTTCATATACAGTATATGATAGGAGTTTATAGTATGCCCATTGTAAGCAATTATGGGAGTATTCGCAGCACCCTTTTAATATGCAGAGAGAGAAAACATCTGACCTTCACTCTACATGACTCTTGTGTTTGTGTTGGAATTGAAGGGAGCCTGAGAATTAAATTTAAAAAGTCTCTTGAACTGAACTTGGATGTGGTCATAAATCATAAGCAATATTTCTTGGAACAAGCAAATCCAAGATGAAATGCTAAAGGCCACATAATTAAACCTACAAACTGTAAAATCACAAAACCTTTGCCTTATTTCTGTTCTGCACCTCTACAAGGTAACGTCTGTATTTATTTTATTTTTTTTGGCAGCAATGAGTCAAAGGTATTCAAAATAAAACTTAGTTACCGTATTTTTCGGACTATAAGCCGCTACTTTTTTCCCACGTTTTGAACCATGCGGCTTATAGCCCGGTGCGGCGTTTCTGTGGATTTTTCTTTAACCACCAGGGGGCTCTTTAGCAGGATATGAATCATGGGACGTCAAAGTTGGAAATCAAAGAAGAAAGCGCCAACAAGTGCTAGCAGCAGGCACAAAAGAGATTTTTTTCAAACTCCCTCATCATGGAAACCACAAAAAGAACTTCCTATGATGCCGCTTTTAAGTTGAGGGCTATCGACCTGGCACTACAGGAGGGAAATAGAGCCGCTGCACGTAAGCTCGGCGTGAACGAATCAATGGTGAATTGACTTGTTATAACTCAAATTTGGGGTTGTCTGTCCCCCTCTGCTGAGTGCCGAGTAATTGTGGAAAACCGAGAGCGGCGGAGATACCAGCGGCTTATAGCCCGGTGCGGCTTATATATGTACGTTTCCAGTTTTTTCCAAAAAATTTGTAGGTGCAGCTTATAGTATGGTGCGCTCTATAGTCCGGAAAATACGGTATATTTGGGTCATAGAAAGTAACTCAGCAATAATTCTGTTTTAATGACATAATTATTGGTGCCACAGTGACATACTGAACATAACACTGAATTGAGGCTCGCAGCACTAGAAGGGCTAAAGGCAGTACAGTAAACAGCTGCAATGATCCAGCACAGTTGGATGAATAACCCTGGCTATTTTACATGGTGTTCAACTCCCTGTGTAGTCAGTGTGTTTTTATCTATACACGTAAGCTTTTCTTCTGCCACAGGATGTCTGTGTGTCAGTCTGCAGGTCTCTTTGGATCCCTCCGAACAGCAGCTGCAGGAACCTTGAACATCTTCTAATAATTAGAATGAAATGACCCAAACAACTTAAATCTGAGCTGCAAATAAAAGTATTCATAGCTCGAGCCAACTTTCAACATGCCTTTCAGTATGCGTACATGCTGCTTGTTTTGAAACTTCTAACTGCGTGATGATGACAGTATCTCATTTAGCTGATTATTAGCTTACAGTATGGTGTAAAAAAAAATGTACATTTCTTGAAAAAGACTGTTTCCCGACAAATCGAAACAACACATGCTAGTAACCAAACGCCGTTGCAGGTTTTGTCTTCAACGTACTCATCGTAAAAATGTTTAATCAAATGAACATAAGCCTTATCAGGTGTTTGAAGTCTTTAAAGAACTATTCAATATCCTCCATGAATGATTTTAATAGAGTGAGTCATATTTCAGGTGGCCTGCTTTTCAGATTGTATCACTGCTCAACATTTGTCACCTGTCAAATTATTTTCCCCCCGCATGTCATGTTCATTTGTCAAAACAGCACTGTTCAAAGTTGCCTACTGCTTCACGTCCAAGTAAATCAGATTTGGGGGGATTTTTATTTGGATGTCATACTTATGGTAATGTTACAATAATAGAATTGTGCGTAATTTTAAATGTAATTCATCTAAGTCTTAACATATTTAAGCAAATATCGGGACTAATGGTGGGAACATACAGTGAGAATAAATAGTTGAATTTTTCAGAGGGAAAACATTTAATAAAACAACATGTAGTAATCCTGCAGACCCAGCCGCTGCACACAGCGGTCTTTGCTGAACATGAGCTGCCTGCCAAAAAGAAACAGTTCTAGTCTTGTTCACTTTGAAGGCAAATATAAAAATAATTACATTCAAAAGCCAAGTTACCTGAATATAAAAAGAATATTTAACCTTTTCATGTTAATGAGAGTTGGACTTGGCCAGAGTCCAGACCACCAGAGGCTGTTCCCATGCTAGAGACTTACTGCTGCCTCTTATCAGGGTTTTAACACATTACTATTTCTGTGGGGTCTGATCAATGCCAGAGAAAACCATTTTTTATCATTCTTCCAGCTACTTAGACAACATCTGAGTTACGGTTGGTGTATCCGATGCACATTTATTCTTCCTTCCTGACAGTTTTATGGAACTCATTATCCGCTTTGTGGCCATGGCTGTGAATGGAGGACCTGTGTGGGTTTTATGTGTAGCCAGTAGCTCCTCCACTGACCACATTTAATGTCCTCTCATAGACAAAAAAAAAAAAGGGGGGGGGGGGGGGGTCAAGGGGGTGCATCCAGGCCCCCTCTGATAACAGCAGCAAGTCCTCCTATACACAGAGTGCCAATGTAGATGTGTGGGTGAGGGAGTGGACTGAGAGCCAGACCAAAGTTTTATTTACCTCAGGTGCTATGGCTCATTATAACAGTGTTAATGAGGAGCAGATGTAGCTGAGTGAAGCAGGAGGAAGGGAGGGTCTAAAGGAGCAAGGTGCTGCTTGTCCAGGGTAAGCCTACAAGGAGGTCTGTCCAGAGATCCCCAAATCCCCCTCTCAGTACAGCCTCTCTTCATGTGTTAATATCTACTCAGCAAGTGCTATTAGCAAACACTGAGAACTGCCTACCACAGTGATTTAGCACATCCATCTAAACCTTGGCTTTGCTGAAAGGTTATGTAGATGTTACTGTAGTCATAAATGATGCAGACCTTTGAAAAACCCTCTTGTTTTATCTGGATAATGATGTCAGGGCTTTTGAGTTAAAATCCAGCTTTTATGCCCTGGATTTTAATTTTACTTAATCATAATTAGAAATAACCAGAAACATATTTGTATACAAAGCCTGTGCATCCTGTTTCTTATGCTATAGACTTTCAGTGGTGTGAAAATACAACAGCACCAATGATGCGTATCACAACACAGAGAAAAACATAATCACATATTTAGTTTTTGGTCACTACGTAGTCATTGGAGAACAAATGTGAATCAGTCCATAGCTAGTCTGGGAACCCATGAGCTATGCTAAGCTATCATCTGGGAGCAATGACTGCTTTTGAGGGCCCAGATTTCCATGCCTGACATCATTTAAGAATGCATATTAATGCAAAAAAGCTGATAAAACCTTGTTTGTTGCATTTTTACAAATACCAGTCCTCTTTGGGTCTCCACACTGGCTGTTTACTTGCATGCAGCTTAAGCCTGCTCAAATACTATTGGTCAAAATCATTCAGACGGCAAGTGGAAACAAAAAATGTTTATAGGGATTTATCCACAGTGAAAAAGATTTCCAGCCTTATGAGCTGTTTGTTCCTGCGGGAGTAACTTAAGCTGGAAACTAACAATGTTCAGCCATTTCACGAATTTAGAGTATTCTGTAAAAATAATTCTGCACCATTTGGAAATTTTGAGTCAGATTAAGTATAACATTGTCCAGCCATCTTTTTAAGCAGTTCATGGTTATGGGTATAACATCATTGACTTCAGTAAATTTATGGATTAACACCTTGTGAAATTGTGTGCATATAACACAAAGCATTATAGAGGCCAGTATCATGTTTGTGCACATATCTGGGGAGTAATGAGCAATGAACTACTTTTTGTTTCAGAGTTTCAAATAGAAAATACTAATTAATTTTCTGAAATTAGAAAGATATAATAGTGCCTATGTATGTATTTAGTAAACTTATAATATAATAGTATAATTGATCTTAAAAAAAAAAAAACAGCTTTCAAAGTAAGTTGAGTATCAAAACAACAAGCCATGCTATTCTGCTGAATAATAAGCTCCATTATAACAATAAACATGGGTGGTGTAGTTGTTCCTTGGTCTTACTTATATTCATTCTGGTGCTGCAAAATGCTCAGTAGAGCTCCAAATATGTAGTTATTGGCTTAAAATAGTCCAAAATAAATACATTATTTACTCTTGACTGAGTAACCTATTAGTAAAAGTACAGTCTCAGCTGTTTCAGGCAGAGACTAGACATTAAAAAAAAAAAAAGTATATTTGTGATCCTGCAGGAACAATTGGGCTTGAAACTTGAATAGTGCCACAGACAGTCGAAACGAGTATAATTTTGTTTCCTGTCTTTTTTTATGGAATTTGTTGACAATAGCATAAGCAGTATATTGTCAACAAAATATATTAACAAAGCTTTTGCATACTCGTTTTATATTTGAATTGTTCTTTAATTGTGTTTTTCATAATAAGCAACTAAAACTTATAAGGCAAGGAAGAAGTCAATATTACCACAGTCTATTTCTCATACAATTTTGAAACTATAAATCAGTTTTTCCTATCTAAAAATACATATGATTGTTTAGCCCAACATTAATGCCTCCCCTGAATGTGTCAGTAAAGAGAAATGCAGCCCTCTGTTGGTGCCAGGCTTCTATACTCTGCTGACAATGGAATGGCTTCAGCTTTGAGTTTGCCATTGTGTCTTCTTCACTGAATGAGCGCTGGCAGTAATGATCTCCATGAGCCCCCTGTGCGTGCCAGTGGTGGACCATAACAGTCTTTATTCACCATGAAACCTCCACTGGGAGCACCTCATGGTCCCCAAGACAACAATGCTGGCAGCCAAGCCCACAGTCCGCTTTACGTTTTTATGGGCTTGGCCTTCCCTCTGCTATTGAGGCAAACGCAGGCTATCAAACAAAACAATTTATGACCCAGCCTGGTTTTGACCTTGGGCCTCCTGAAATGCCATTGCTCAGAAAATGTAGAAACCCCATGAATGGAAGCATGTTTATAGTTCATATAAAAACATAAACTGATTTCTTTATTTTGGAATACATGAGAACATTTCACCCAGAAAATGTGGCAGTTTTGCTCCAAGTTCCTGCACAGGATGGATCCGTTTCAACATGCCTCAAATGTTTCTCTGTTATGAGTTGTCTGTGTGGATTCATCTTTAAACATCCAGGTTGTAGAATCTTTAAAAAGGGTTTTATTTTGAAAAACAAATACCAAACACTGGAGTAAATACAAGATGTTTCAGTGCTGATCTAAACACCATCATCAGTTGTAATATTGCAAAGGAAAGTAATTCTGGCTGATAAAGGCACACAGAGAAAACACATGTAGCAAATGAAGAAGTTCACTTCCTTGGTATTACATACTGGGAGGGCCTGTGATCAGAACACTTTGGAAGGGGAAGGACAAGATCAGAATGAGATATCCTCTAATATCATTGACAAATGTCTGACAAACTGTCTGATAGAGAACTCACCAAGCCTGAGCTGAATGTTCTGTCCAAAGGTCTGAATTTACTTGTTGCACCGGACCAAATTCCAGTGGTTGAGATGATCACTGCAACAGAACGGGTTATTCACAACAACAATATATAACCAACCAACCAACCAATATATATAACCAACAAATACAAAAAGCAGGTAGTCAGTAGTTTACATTCCTTGGAGATACAGGAACTCATATTGGCGTCTATACTTCTGCTATTACCCTGAAGAAACCACACCTACATTATGGTCTTCCAAAAATACATAAAGAGAATATCTCACTCAGACCAGTTGGCACTAGTATTAACTCTGTGACATGCAAGTTCACTAAAGAGGAGGTGAAGGAAAACCAACTCCTGTTTCTGGACTGTGAAGGGGGAAAACTTCATGTTGAGGTTTACCATAAACCCACCCACACAGACCAGTACCCCATGTTCAACTCTCACCATCCACTTGAACAACACCGGACAACACCTGCAACACCAGAAAGACACTATATCCACAGACACTGAAGACAGGGAAAAAAGAACTGAGCCATGTAAAACAATCTTTAAAACATTGCGGCCATCCAGAGTGCACTTTTTAAAACACACAACAAATGCAAGAAGCCAATCAGACAACTGGGAGAAGGGGGCCACAAAGTCAGAAGAAAACATATAGTTATTCCATGTGACTGGATTTTCTAAAAGGTTTGGAAAGATTTTCTCCAAACAGGATATCCCTGTGTATTTTAAACTAAATTACACCTGGATACAGTGGTTGGTTCATCCAAAACACAATATTCCTCAGTCAGGGGAAGGGGCACCACCATGACTTGCTGGAAACACCTTTTCTCTGGCACACACAATGTGGACTACATATCCCATAATTCATTTGACCTCATGCCATGTGTTTGCCATGTGATTTCTTTGTGTGTATTTATTTGCCAGAATTACTTTCAGTTGCAATGTTACAACTGAGGATGGTGCTTGGATGAGCACCAAAACATCTTGCGTTGTATATGTTTTTATTTTGTTTTTTTTTTTTAAATAAAACCTTTGTTAAATGTCTGGTATGATTTTTTTTTTCTTTTCTTTTTAAGCTTCTGATGCAACACAGTGACCTGGTTGATTTTTATCTTCAGATTTGTGAGCATAGTTGGACTGAATTTGTTGCAGGGGTATGCCGTGGCTTGTCTTCATTGGTCAGCTCATGTCAGATTTCTGTCTTTTTCCCTGCTGAAAATCTTTGTTTTTGCAGTTCCTGTTGTTTATGGTTCAGGTTTGCCTCCTCTTTGCCAACTTCCCCATGGTTTTGTACAGAGTCAATCCGATATATAATAAGAATCGACAGAAACACATTTTAATACAGTGAAAGAAAATTAAATCATCCATAAACCAGAAGTTTTCTGCATAAGATCAAAGGCTAGAAACTTTAACTAGACTTTCAGGCCATATCTGTCTCACTTTAAGTAAAAACATTGTACTGGCCTTTGTTACATCACAGATTGTTACATGCAGATTTTATTTAAAAAAAAAAAAAGACTAGCATACTTTTTATTATCTTTCTTCTGAATATCTGTGCACATGTCAGCTGAATTCTTCCATGTGATGTAGAGAGTGACCAAGAAGCATGAATGATACAAGATGAAAGAACAGCTTTCCATCTCTGTTATGTTATATGGATTCTTCTCACGCATTTCCCTCTGAGACAAGGGGGTTCAGTAATCTGTATCCTTTAGTGAGAGAACCCCATGGAGATGCATTAAAGAGATAAATTGGTATCATCCCCAGTGTGACACACTCCTCATCCGTCTCTGCTTGCCTCCATTGATCACAATTTATTTTATTTGTGTTGTTTCATTATTAGGCGGAAGAAAAGCATTGCATTAATAAAGCCCTGATTATAAAGTTAAACAGAAGTGCTATACTGTTACACAGGAAGCTGGGGTTTAAGCACAAGGCTCCAGCATGCCTGCCCTTGTATCTTCTTACACAATAAACTGAGATCACAGGCGGCACTGATCATTCACTGTGGATTTAATTTATTTCTTAACGATTATCCGGCTCTGGAGTGGACACACTTCTCTGAATAGATCACTGAAACCCTACATTTCCCAGTAGCCCTGTCATATTTGTGAGACAAAGCACTGAGCTGAACTGATTCAAGTAATTTAATTGATACACCTTAATAATAATAATAAAAAAAAAAGTCTTGCTCAGGTTTGTTGTTTGAATATGCAAAATTTCACAGTCATAAAACTGCAGTGAAGCAAAGTCAACAGAGAGATCATGTGGTTTAGATCACTGTGATCACTGTGGCTATCTGGGTATGTCTAGCCCTTTTTGCATGGGGGAATTATGAATCTTTGGAGTCAATATCTCAACAATCATAAATATTTTGCAATACTTCCTTTGCAGTGGTAGAAGTAGTTTTAGGATCCCTCATATAAGTAAAAAGAAGTATAAATAAATAAATAAAATACTTTGTAAAAGTAAAGGTCTATGAGAATTTACTGTAGATATAAAAATATTTTACAGATTGCATTCCTTCTGAGGATATCGCGAGCTTATAAAGTTTTCTCACAACTGTCTAAATCGGTTTCGGGGTCATTTAAAACTGCGGTAAGCAAAAGAGTTGCAAAAATCAAACATAAAACATATTTCCTCTCCAGGTTTAAAAGATGACAAGGTGGAGAATTTGAGCAAACACAAGTCATGCCGAGACTCCCACATGCAATCCAATTGATAAATAGGTTGATGAGAATTTCTAGCAATAATAAGGAATGGTATCCTTTTGCAGGGTTGCAGTCAAAATAATTGCAACATTTAGAAAAACTGGACATCCTCTGTGAATGCTGGTTGAGGTTGTGTGAGGAGGCAGCCAGTAACAACACTGTGGTAAAGAGCTGACCCTTGTGCTGTGTGCCCTCACTGTATGTCAGGAGGTGATGTGGTAACGTGCTGACAGCATGATATTTCAACACCATGTTAGAGTGGCCTGACTTAATATTCTTCCTTATGGGCCAATACATTTGACAATAAACATACTGAAACTCACATAAACCTGGAGCTGGACTGATTTCGTTATTTCTGCTATGTTTTAGTGGTCATTTGGGCTCAGAGACCTATTTCCAGTCTTCACAGAGAAACAACAAAAAGTCAAGTCAAACAGCCTGGCACGTTAGGGGGTTTAAAATACGGGTGTAGTGTGGAAAAATTTAAAGAATTTATAGTTTATGGGTGTTCAAATTAAGTTATAAAATGGGGGTGTCACATGAGGAAGACCTGAAAGCCATGAGTGAGGGGGGAATGCATCCACAGGGACCAGTGATGGAAAATGTTGAGTCTCAATTCAGTCTGAGTTTCAGCTGTGAACATAAAAAGGTAAGAAATAATTATTCAGAGATGTAAGATGTCTCGACATGAAATATGGACTGAGCAGGGTGGAAATTAATTAAGTCCTGATGCTTTAAAAGCAAACAAGCAATCAAACAAACAGGGACACAGAGGCACACAACAGTTGAAAGGCAAAGCCATGAAGGCATATTAACAGTTTTCAAAGACTGGTTTATTTATACAAGTTGGTACATATTGAGATTGGATCTGGTTTACGCTTCACCCACCATATACAGCTGTAAGAGGAATTTGTTTGGGTCAGAATAAGCATAAGAGGTTACGTAAAACCATAATGAAACTATAACATATATTTGATTAAATACACAATAACCTATACATTTAGATTTACAGAGGATGCAATGTTGTCTAATGAGACATATTTAGGCCACACAGTATGCAAAAAAATGCCAAGAAAGTTTACACATTAGACTAAATGTGATGCAAAAACAGCTCTCTTAAATCCAACTTTGTCTAGCCATCCAGTTTCTTCCACATGTCCAGTTCAGGATTGTGAGCATGTTGGAGCCTACCCCAGCTCTCACAGGGCAAGGTGGGGTACACCCTGGACAGGTGGACAGGTTGCCAGTGTGTCAAAATTTGTGCAGTTCAGAACATGGTCATTGTATGGTCTTGAACCACGTGTAATACACATTTCTGAAAACTAAGTTAAAAATCCAGTGGGGAAAAATGTTTACAAATATATTTCTCAAGTGTGTTTTGTGTACTTCCCATCAGTTATTTGCCCTCATCACTGCATTTTCAACTCACTTTCTTTGCGTGGCAGACACTTATAATGTGAACTTGCTCACATGGCGGTGTGAAAATGGCATTTATTCCATACCACACAGGTCAGCCCAGAGATTTTCACTATTTATATTGCTGTAAACCGAACATCACAACAGTCACTGGAAGCTGTTTTCACATTCTCCAATCTCAGGTAACAAGCCAACAGGTATAATTTGAACCAAATAAAATGTGTGAAATAATGGTAACATGCCCTGTGAGATTTCATTGCGAATGTTGTGGCAGCCTCAGTGTGACAGAACTGGAATGGGGCGCTGTGGATGCCCACATGTCATGTGCTACACACCCTCATACAGCAGGAGCTCCTGTTAAGGTTATTTTTACCCCAGCACCTGGAGATGTTGCAGACCTGCTCCGGCCTGCACATTCTTTTCCCTCAGCACAATCAGGTGTGAGAGCAAGTGATCTTCATTCACTGCAATTAAGATTCTGCCTTCATCTTCTCCTGGTACACAATTACTGCTCTGCTGCTGTTTGCTCTAATTGCTCTTTCTGCAGGGATTGGTGGGAAGCCAGTGATTGTGATGGGAAGGGGATTATCTGCTTTCCTTTACTCTGGCCCCTTAAAAAAAAAAAAAAATCATCTGTAAACTCCCCGGTGTAATTACCGAGCCCCATGATTAATTGTCTATTGAAATTAGCGCTGGTCTAGCTTTCATTTTTACTGCTACGAATATTAATTTATGTTAACTCTCCCCTTTTCTTTTTTTTTTTTTTAACCCCTTCTAAGGCACATCTTTTGAATATTCATTGAGGTCTTGAAAAATGGGCGCAAGCCAATATTTTGACTTGGAGAACTGACACTTGGCTATCACAAAAAAGCATATCTGGAATTAAAAGATGTGTTTTAGACCATTAATAATATTTACAGGAGGTCGACAGGTGAGGAAAGCGAGGTCTTATTTAAATCCTGTCTCATCTGTTAGTCGAGAGTTGTCAGAGAATATGCAAAGCAGCATCCCTGCTTTTGTTTCCCTTTGGAGAGGGAAGAATTGTCACATTTAATCCAGTTTGTATTTACTTAACCCTTGTGAGAAATGACAAGTTGAATAAGTGCCATATAATCACATTCAGCATATTTTCATACCATAATGTATAGATCTCAGTGTCACCTTGAATAAAACATGCACCAGAAGAATACATTTGGGTAATATGGAAATTTGCACTAAGGTCTGAATCAGATTAACATTTGAATATCTCCATATTCTATCAAGCAGAGAGGACTCTCATTGGCCGGGATGGGGCATAGTTATACATACATCACATGTAGGTGCAATGCTGCTGCAAGTCAACACTGAGTGAAAACACTTAAAGTCAAGTTAAAACTTGTGGGGTGATTAAGCAAACTTTGAATCCTAATGTAGGTCAGCCTGTTGTATGCACGCTTTGGTGCATATGCACGTGACATGAGGAAGATTTGGATAAGAGCACTGTAGTTAAGCCTTCTTGCAGGAGTCAAGTCAAGTATGCTGACAACAAATCCAAGTCCTGCATTTGTAGCCAAATTCTGGTTTTCATCCTCCCTGTCTTAAAGCTCCACTGTTGTCCAGATATGGTTAAAAACATATCAGTGAGTCACATTACTGCAATGAGTGGCATGTTACATTACAATTAACATAGGCATAGTACTGAAAAATACACAGTCCAGGAATGAAAAGACAGAGTGACACATAGTTTTGGTCCTTTTCATGTAATTTGTTTTCAATGATAAACATATATAATAACGCCAGACCAACTGTTCTGCCTGATGATGTGGTGATTTAAGACATTTTGTCTTTGTCTCAGTTCATTCACTCTCCAGTCACAGTCATCTTTGTCCGAATGGACACTAAAAAATCCAGTCGACCTTCATCCTGCCTTGCTCAATCCACATTCAGATAAAGGGATCATACCGGGCAGATCAAACTAATGTCTTCACCCCTCAGCATCTCTGAACAGCCACTGAATAAAATTGCAGCTGCTGTGAAAGGGCTGTGACATAACTTGATCCACGCAGTGACGGCCCACACCACCGCTTGCTCTCTGTAATATATCAGTGCCAGGAAACAGTGGACGTGGAGACATGCTGATTGAATCAAGAGCCCTGGGGAGAGTTCATCTATACCAAACCAGAAGCAAACACCCAAGAATCCCTTTAACTGTATCTGCTGTAACAATGTTTAAGGACTCGGAGGTCATTCATTCAACTTCCTCCTGACTAAGCACACAAAAGAGTAAATACAATGTAGAGCAGTTGTACTGTCTTCAAGTGGAATCCAAATCAAACTAAAACAACTGAGAATTTGTGGTAAAGCCACAGAAATACTAGCACTGAAGTGTGTTGTGCTTTCACCAAATATCTTAACCTACAGTACGCCATTTAAATGATGAGCATAATTCAAATAAATCACACAGAAGTTAATTTGATAAGCACAGACTCCACTTAAAGAAGTTCAAACAATACTGTTGGTGGCGGTTTTAAAGCTATTTGATTTACAAAAACTGCACTCAGGATTTATTTTCTGTGGGCATAAACAATCCAGTATTTATGACTGTCACCCTATGCTCCAGTCTTTATGTCTTTATGAGTCATGGACTATTATGTGTTTCACTGTACTGAGACATATTATCATTCTCCGAGGATAAATGGCCAATAACTTTGACAAATGACAGTAAAACTGCCTTAAGAGACAACTAACAGGAATCAGTGTTTCAGGTTTGACAGGTTATGTTTAGCATTTTTAATAAGAATATTATAATAATATCTAATAAAAAAAAGTGGGATTGTAAGACTGACAAAGGTATTTGGCTTCAGATTTCACTGCTTTGGGAGTAAAAAAAAAAATCTTGGCTCTCACTGACTGCGAAAACAGTTTCTATCCAAAGGCCATGAATACAAATGTTCGAGTACGGACTACACAGAGGACATGATGATCTTGTGTCCTGTTTTCCCCACTAGAAAGTAAAATGAATACCAATGAGTGATTCATGTCATGTATTTTTACTTTTATGGTGGGAGTTATTATGGCTGCAATGATTTGAATGCAAGCTGATGTTTTATTTCAATATTTCAAATCACTTTTGCCCTTTTTGTGGCTCATACAATACTACAAATTGCTCTAAAAAAAAAAAAAAAGAAAGGAAATGTTATGCATTAATCTACTGTTCTTCATTCACACAGCTGAATACTGCAACATTTATCACATTTGGGTAACAAACTATTATAACAATAGGCTAGTAAGTTATTAATAAGGTGAGAATGTGCTGGTATAAATAACAGTAGGTACACAAAAAGAAAAGTTGCAATTTGATCTACAATTGATTCTAGACAGCTATTTACAGTGTGTTTTTCATTTAACTCTTCACACACACACTCATACAGCATGTAGGGTGCACACCCGTCAGCAGCTTGGTGCTGACCAAAGTCCTCTCAGTAGGTGGAAGGGTCGGGGATTGCATAGTCAATCCTTTGATGCTGCAGTTTGTATTTTCAGCCGAGGTTGCATAAGTTTATTGTATTTGTATTTGATAATGAATGTTTTTACTCAGCATAGACTGCCTGACTTGGACAAGTCAAATGTAAAGAACGAGCTGAAAATGAGCTCAAAGAATCTCTTACTGGACTGATTACTTGTTGTGAAGTTAAAACATGGGAATGAGTCAGTTATCCTTTATTTACATGAACAATTCTTATGTAGCAATGAATGGTGCAGCCACTGTTCATATGCTTTGCAGCCAAAGCTTGTACTTGATAGTATTTCAGTACCTGCAAGGTAGCACACACTGTGAGTACATTTAACAGGCTGAAGCTGTATTCTAATGAAGTATGCAGTTTACCTGTATATTCACATGTGTCCAGACTTATAACATTTCTGCAGTGTAGAGTCACCGTTTAACAGCAGGGTACCAAAGATTTTATCAGTATCACCAGCTGAATATTGAGAAATGTGCTTAGAATCTTCCCTTCTGTTCCTGAGTTATTGGTTTAAATAATAGTCACTGCTTTTACACTAAAAGTGACCTTTGACCTTTTGGTTATAAAATGTCACCAGGTCATATTTTTACCCTTCTAGATATCTGTGTGAAGTTTAGTTATAATTAGCTGATGAATTCTTACATTATTACCAAATACTATATTTTGTTGGGTCTTGATGGCCTTTGACTTTTGACCACCAGATTCTAATAAGTGAATATTTGAGCCAAATTTGAAAAAGGTCCCTCAAGGCATTCATAAGAATGAGATAAACAACCTGGCTGTCACCAGCATGGATAAATTGCAATTTGTCGAGACGCTCTCTGAAAAATGAGATGTTGATGTAATAAATAATATGACACCGAAATTTTCTTTGTTTGATTTTAAGGAGTATCCAAAGCCAATTAAATTAGTTTTAGCAATATGATTTATTTTATTGGCCAAGTGGACACTACCTACACTGTGCCATAGTGCATCTCTCTGAGAATATGAGGTTATTAAACTCTTCCCTCTTATGCTAATTTGTTAATTAAAGTGTCTTTGTCTCTGAAGAAATAAGTGATTTAAAAGAAGTATTTTCATTTGCGATATTACAGCTGATAGCGACTGTACATCAGTCATGTTTCTGTACCTGTGTCTTCTGGCTGTGAACAAGGGCAAGTTTCTAATTTTCCTTTCAAGTGTTTGAGCTCGCCGCTACAAAGAAAGCAGGCCCATCCCATCTTCTGCACCACTGTGACCCCGATCCTCTCTAGAGTTCCAATGCTCCACAGTAACCTGTGTTGCTATAGTTACCTCTTCCTGGCTACTTTGTAAGGTCACCAGCTCTGGTGAGCTCTCCCCTCAGAGAACAGGCATAACTAATGTCCTGCAGGTTCAGGCTTGATGTAAATAGTCTCAGTTGACAGCCTACTGTACAAATACTCAATTACATCTGCTTAAAGGAAATGATTTGTTGTAAGAGAGAGCACTCAACTTCTGTGACATCAGCGTTGCCAGGGCAACAGTAGCTGATTGCACAGGCTGGAATTAGGTATTGATCAGAAGGGGGGGGCCCGGCGCCAGTGAGGGACTGGAAGCGATCCGCCACTACGATTTACAGAGGATGGGGGTGGGGGTGAACCTGTACACTTCGCCCCAGCTCAGAGAGCTGAAAACCCCTCAGGAACCAATTTACACACCGCTACAGTGCAATATCTGCAGCAGTCAATAATGGAAATCTGATGCCCCCGCTGCCATCAATGTGACCGCTCCTCTCCCTCTCGTTAGAGCACCTTGAAAGTTCTAGGCCAATCCATAGACACAGTAGATCTTTCCAATTGTGCAGGAATATTCTGACTTTGGTACTCTCTGTCTAATAACACCTCTAAATAAGGCTGCAGCTGTAAACACAATCTCTCCTTTGTTGTCCTCTTCAGATTAATCCGTATTAATTTAATCCTTATTAGATCAAATTCATCCTCCTCTTAGAATATTTCTGTTTACTCTTTCCACTCATCTAATAGTCAGCAGCTAGTGGTTTTTGCATGGCTCCTGTTGATATACATGTGATTTAAATTGCCTCAGAAATGCATTTTCACCTAATCAGTTCAAAGTGTCTTAGTATAGGTCTCACATGGCTCTATACTCTATCTATAGTTGAGAGCATTTTGAAAGAATAGAGATGTTTTCTAATCCTGTAAATGATTAGCCCTGTAAAACCAACCCTAAAATGCGTTTCTGATTTGTTAGTATCACAGATGTTTCATATTTTTGAAAAAAGTGGAAGAAATCATCTGAGGAAAAAAAAAAGGCACTGTATATCTAAATCATTCTTTAGTACTGAAAATGGACAAGTGATAGCACTGTGGTTAAAGCTGAACTCAAAAGTTGACCACAGTCTCTTTTACTGTATTTGCTTTAAGGAAATACTGTATTTTTAGATAGTCTTTCCTTCACAATAAATATGGAGTTAACTATCACCATAAAAGGCTAAATCAAGTACCATATGGACCTAGTTTTCTTTTAACAAATGATGTGTGAAAATTGAACTTGTATCTGTCAGGCAAACTGTAAACTTCCTTAATATGAGAGGCAGATGTTTGTAAGTACAGAAATGGAGATAGGCTGCAACACACACACAATACTGTGGTTCAACAAAATATGTCTTTTAAATGAAGTATTTAGTAGCAGCTGTGGGAACCTGAATGTTTAAGCCTGATTCTGTTGCAGAAAAAGTATTTTCAGTCCGTCCGTTCAACTGAGTAGACATGAAGTAAGTGAATGGTAACAGACCACTATCTTTATGGAGCCCATCACTTTCTTGAAAAGAAAAACTCCCTCTCCTGGTAGTGCTCTGCGGTGCAGCCCACAGCGTGAAGCAACACTCTGTGACATCTGAGGATGTTTAACCTTACAGGGCTCATTGTAGCCAAATTTCCTCCATCTTCCACTGGAGACTACTGTGCTGTAAAAGAGAGAGCTGTCTCTTTTACATTACACAGACCCTAGGAGATGTCACCCACTTGTCTCGTCACAGGAATCAATTATAGAATATATTTGCCATAATGTGATCTATGCATATTAAAGTAAACCCCCAAAGGCAACAAAGACGGGAATCCAGCTATCATCAAGAGTGAATTCCAAGACCTCGATGTAATGGAAAAAATTCCTGTCTGATCTTCTCAAAGCTTTCGTCAGGAGTCTGAGGGGCTGCTCGCTGCAGTTGTTGGACTGTGAGCCTAATCTGCAGTCACAGGGGTGTTATGGGCAGTCAGCCACCCAGGAGAAGGGGGCATGCTTATTTTCCCTCCTGATGGCATCAAATTATGGCACTATCAACAGGAAAGACAGAGACAAGAACATTATATGACATCATCTACAACTCTAGGATGATATCTCAAATTTGATGTGAGATGGTGCTCATTGGGATTCTCAAGCTTGCACACAATTGAAAACTGAGAATCTAATCTAGAAAGCGGCCTTAAAAAAGCAAGCCTTTATAATATAAACACTTGCGTTTGTGTATGTTTGTTTGACAACATGTGTGTCTGAATGCCAAGGCATCTATTAATTTTCTTCCATTTGCATAGTGTTATTATACATTGGCTGGCGCTGCCAGTTTAATATGTTGTACATCTTTTTTGTCTCATTCCTTATAGTTGATTCAATGTCATCTCTTTGTTGTCTCAAAATGCAATCAATGAAGGTCTTCCTACCCCATCTACTGAAAGTCAAACCCAACCTATCCTGGGCCGCTCTGAGCTGTTCTGTCAAATCTTAGAATCAAGCCCATATTTCTTGAAGTCATGTTGTGCTAGTCCTCACTCTAGTTTGTGTGTGCTCCTGCACCTAATATACAAAAGATCTATTGAAATATGCATGAGACCCATGATGCCTGCACTAAAAATACACTCAAATAGGGAATACATTGACAGCTCTGTTATTGAGCTCTCCTTGAGCTTCCTCTGTCACAGCAGCCACAGATCGCTCTCAGGGCTCATGTATTATCAAAACGATGCAACACCCCTCTCTCACTTTCCCTCTGACACACTCACAATTTATCTCCCACTCTCACTGCTCACTGTCTTTCTATCTTTTCCTAGCAAGTACATGCAAATGCGCCCTCAAATACTAGTTTTAAAAAAATCCATTTTGTCAAATTCCCCAAAAAGTAGAAGCTAGGAAATGGTTGCACCAACTGCAGTTCAATATAGCTCAGATATAAGTAGTACATTTACATATTTATACAGCTGTTAAATGCTGTTGCATCCTAACTTCACTGACTGAGCTGATGTTATACTATTATAATATATGACCAGTATATGACCAGCTCAATATTTCCACCTATAAAAGGTGGAAATATTGAGTCTGTCATGTGCATTCATCCTGAAAAGTGTTCAAAAATATGTTAAATAATGATGTCAATGTCTGTGAAAGTATTCTAAAAATGCAATGGATCTCAAATCACTAATCAGTGCATCACTAATGTCAGCCTAATCAGATTTTTTTATTATTATTATTTTGGATTTTCATAAAGTTTTTGCACATATTTATAGCATGGGAAAAAATACAGAGAAAAACAATAAAGATAGTAAAAAGTTAAATTATCACATCATTAGCGACTCATGGTGGGTAATAAAACAAACTGATCTGTTTACAGTCATGGGAAAAAAGAACATTTTCACAAGGGTTTATGCAGCCCTGTGAAAAACTAAGAACACTAATGCCATACAAATTATGAGGGCAAATATCAGCCAGGCGCTGCTAATCAAATCCACCTGATTGACTGATCATTAGCCAGTGTAATCACCTATATAAAAGAAGAAGTTTGGGCAGTTTTGCATATCTAGAGCATTCAGGTCTGTGTTAAAACAATGCCATAATCTTCCCAGGAGTGGATGTTCCAGAAAATTCACATCAAGGTCAGACCATGCAATGCTCAGAGAAACTGCAAAAAGCCCAAGTGCTACATATCAGAGTCTACAGTGAGCATGTTAAATGTTAAAGTTCAAGAAATAGACTGAAAAAGTATGGCTTGTTTGAAAGGGTTGCCAGGAGAAAACCTCTTCCCTCTAAAAAGAACATGGCAGCCTTGGTCTGCAAAGTTGCATCT
Source organism: Archocentrus centrarchus (assembly GCF_007364275.1). Lineage (NCBI taxonomy): Eukaryota > Metazoa > Chordata > Actinopteri > Cichliformes > Cichlidae > Archocentrus > Archocentrus centrarchus. The sequence goes on from NC_044366.1 coordinate 18,693,988, forward strand.
AAGCAGATGACAAGATTTCTGGAACAATGTGCTTTAGACAGATGAAAACACAGTGGAGATGTCAGGCCATGATGCACAGAGCCATATTTGGGGCATATCAGCACAAACACTATACCAACTGTAGAGCACAGTGGTGGAGGAGGGATGATTTTGGGTTTGTTTTACTGCCACAGGTCCTGGGCACCTTGCAGTCATTGAGCCAACCGTGAGCTCCTCTGTATGCCAAACTAGTCAAATGTGAGGCCGACAGCTAAAGCGTGGTTCATAAAACAGGACAATGATCCCAAGCACCACAGCAAAACTAAAAGTGTGGTGTGCTGTGGTGAGACCTTAAGAGAACTGTACATGAACTGTACATGAACAAAAGCCCTCAAACATCCATGAACTGAAGCAATGTTGTAAAGAAGAAAATTACTCCACAATGATGTGAGAAACTGATGAAGTCATAAAGAAAACAATTACTTCAAGTTATTGCTGCTGAAGCTGGTTCTACAAGCTACTGAATCATGAGTTGAACTTGAGCTTTTCACAGTCCTGTGAAAACCAACTTTTTTACATTTTCCTATGAGTACATTGTAGGATGTCAGTATAGGAGGAAAAAACAGATACACACACTCCTACCAGCACACATGAATATGTAAAAAGAAAAAAAAAATATCATCTTGTACCCAATTTGCTGTGTTTAAATTAAATCAAGGTTTTAATTAAAAAAAACATCTAAAGGTAAGTTGCTTTAAAAACTTAAATTGTGCCAACTGTATGGTGACATTTGCTTTTCAACAGGTTTTTAATTTTTTTTTTTTTACATATTGCTATATTGCTGCAATTTAATTCCATCCCTTATGCAAACTTTCTGTCATCCAGACTAATATTTCTCACTTGTACATAAATGAATAAACCTTCAGGTTAGAATGGCAGTTTTTCTGGGAAGTGATATTAGAAATTTTTGTTTAATTTGACCTAACAATTCTAGATTATTTTGAATACAGGTCATCCAGAAGCTTCAGTATTAACCACAAAACATTCAATAATTTCTACGTCTTAATGGGAAGGGTATTTGTTTTCTGTTTCCTCACTGAATCTATTAATTCCTATTAATATCTTGGTAAATTAACATTCTACATTTTCAGTTTCCAGAACACTGACTGTTCAGGTTTTGATAACATCATCCACATGGATTACAGAGGTTTGATTGTCTCCAGTGCCTCTTTCTTTCTGTTCCAACCTATTACGTTCTGCCAGCGGTACAATGCATGCAGAATAAATGCATCATCACAGATAATGAATCCCCCTGTCAGGTCCCTTCTGACATCTTAAAAATATTACTCTGTTTCTATTTACTCTGGTGTTTGTTTTTCTTGTTTCTCCATAGGTTTGAACTAATTTGCACTATACAGATAGTATATACCCCAAATTTCCTTAAAGTTTCAAATAGTTAATGCCACCAGACATCCTCAAAGGCCTCCTCAACATTAAGCATTAAGCTTTTCCACAGGGAGATTTTGTTTCTGATCTCTAGCAATGGTTAATGTTGGTCTCACATAATCAACCAGCTGTCTTTGAGAAATAAATCCAGTCTAAGGAGGATTTATTATCTGTGAATATTTTTTTTCTATTGAAGATAGAAGTTTATGGTCTCCTTTGAAAAAACAGAAAATGTCTAATAGGCTGAGCAATCTGTAATATTTTTACCTGCCTTATGTTTTACTGTTATAATAGCAAAGTTCCAAGTCAGTACGCATGTTTTGCTATCCAGTGCCCATTCATGAGCTCTACATACACATGTGTGAACCAAGATCAGTCTGGAATTCTTTGTGAAACTCAGTCATACATCCAACCTTTTTAGAAGAGCTTTTAATAAAATACATAAATCTCATCCTCTGATATGCCCTTCATTATCAGATAAGCCATGATTTCTGAAATTTCTAAGTTTCAGCTGTTGAAACATCCATGCACATATTTTTACACCATGGCCCCATTTGAACCTGGATTTTAAAAATAAAATCATTTGATTTATAATTTCTATTTTTTTTATTTCTGTCCAGATATTTTATTTTCCATTCTAGATATTTTTTTATTTACTGGATCCTTCCATTTGGAGTTTATTAACTATTAACTTATCACCTTGTCACAAATTTACTGTTTAAATTAAATCAATGTCTTAATGAATCAAAAAAAAAAGGGAAAAAAGGAAATGTGCAGACTATACTGTGACACTTGCTTTACAACAGGTTTTATATATATATAAAACCCAGCAGTTTGTGGACTTTGAAATTCTGTTTATTTAATTATTCTTTCTGATATCTGGTTTCTGGTTTCTGATATCTGGTTTGCTCTGTTTGCTCCTAGTTCTTAGTTACTTTGGAGTTTAGTTCCTCCCTCTGCTTCCCATCCTGTTGTGGTCCCTTGAATTCAGTCCATTAATGTGTCTGTGTTTTTCCTGTTTAGTTATCTCACTTCCTGTTTCATTTTGAGAGTCAGTGTTACTGGTGGCGTTTTGCTTTTAGTTTTGTTTCCTTTGTTCGTCTTCGGTGATTTAGTTCAGCTGTGCGTCATTTTCCAGCTGTCTCCTCTTCCCCTAATCACCCATCACTATCTGTCATGTAACGTTGTGGCAGGCAAGGCAGAGGACCCCAATGCAGGACTAGAAGACGAGAGCTGAATTTAAATTTATTAGCAAGTGTAGAAACCAAAGGCAGGTGTTACACCAAATTCTGCGACCCATCATATTCTGCGACCACAGGGGGCGATAGCGTACATCCCTCTGCATGTACGTGCTGAATACGAGCGAGAAAGACACTATTTACCTAAACTGTGTAAGCACCAAAACAGGAGATTGTAAACCTTACGGAATATTATTTCGTTCGCATTGACGAAGGAAATGCGTTTTTTTTATTTGACATTGAACACAGCTGGACGGACCGTTGCATTGAATGCTTTTATTCTATCGTTTGAAATACATAAATCCACTACTACCCATCCTTCAATAAATTGGTAAACGATAAATAAATGTTTCCAAGCACTTTTTTGGGAAGGGGTTCAAACGATTTATAAGATTTTCTGCCACCCAGCTCAGCTCTCATTCAGCACGTACATGCAGAGGGATGTACGCTATCGCCCCCTGTGGTCGCAGAATATGATGGGTCGCAGAATTTGATGTAACACCGGGCTGGTCGTGAGCCAGCAGCACAACTACAACTTGACTTGAGCTCGGCATGAACAGGAGTATAAACATTGGTGATGGGTCAGTCGCGAACGAGCCGGCTCTTTGAAGTAAATGACGGGAGCCGGCTCCTGATTGTGAGTCTTTTTTTTTTTTTTGTGGAAGCCGCACGTGATTGGTTAAGATGTTGGCAGTATCTGTGTGTCTACAGTGAGCGACAGGGAGCGCACCGCACAGTGAGTCCACACAGATCAAACACAGAGGGAGAGGCTCCTACAAAAAAATCTTTTTTTAAAAATAAAATCTGAGGAGCCACTTGGGAGCCAAGCCAAAAGAACCAGCTCTCAAAAAAAGAGCCGGAATTTTCATCACTAATAAACATGAAACTGGAAATAAGGCTGTACATAGCAGGGAAACTAATGACAAAGATGCAACAATGAACAGAGGAAAACTCAGGGATTACATACAAAAGGGATAATGAGGGGAGTGGAGACAGCTGAGAACACAGGTGAACAAAATGACACTAATGACACAAGGGAAGCAAAACTAAGCACAAAGCACACGAGACAAGGAACTGTCAAAATAAAACAGGAAGTGAATAAACGAGAAGACAGAAATGCAGACTTGACACGTGAGGAGGCAAGCATACTGAAGGAATCGAAGCATAACTAAACCATATGCAAGACTAAGGTAACTTAACTAAGAAAGGCTAAAGCTACAAATGAACTAAAACTAAGAACATAACTCACAAAACAGAAAACCCGAAAATGTAGCAAAGGAACCACTTAAAAGGAAAACAAAACTCAAATCTAAGTCCAACCTAAAATGCTGGGTCAATAGACCCAGGATCATGACACTATCTCCCTTTGCCCTTTGTCAGATCATCTGTTTCTGCTTCTACTCCTGTTCCTGTTCCTGTTTTATTGCCCTAGTGTTATTTTTCCAGAGTGTTTCCTTATAGTTTTCAGTGTTCCCCTTTTACAGCTCACTTTCAGTTAACTTCTACCTGCCTCTGCATGTCTGCATTTGGCTTATGATATCCTGCAGACTGTGACTGTACAATCTGACCAGTATGGACCCAGCAGATGCTGTTTTCAAGGTTTTGGGGGAGTTTCAAATCCAACTCCACATACTCTATGAACTGTGTGTGACGGTGCGTGGAAGCTGGCTGGAGGTGAGGACCCAATTGCAGGACTCAGAGGCAGGAAGACAGTGATTAACAGAAAGCAAGCCTTTATTATGGCTGATAACTTAAACAAACACAGAGAATACTGAAACTAGGAAAACCTAAACTGGAGAAGATAAGTAGGGAACACTGGGAGCACAGAATACAGGAGCGTAACACAGCCACGGTGACAACAAGACTCTGACAAAAGAGAAGAGAGTGAGACAATAAATACACAGGGATAACAAGGTAACAGACAACAGGTGAGGAGCACAAAAGGAAACAACTAAACTTCAAAAGTCCACTAATCTGACAAATACTGGGTCACAGACCCAGGACCATGACACTGCGGCTGTTCCTTCTGTGTGGGTGCAAAAGAGGAGGTGGGGCAGAGAATTAGCAACCTGTCTCGTTACTGTCCAAAGTATACAGACTTACTGCTGGCATGCTGGTTAAAGGAATCTGCCTTCAGTCTCCAACTTCCATCATCACTTCATCAGCCCAACACCAAAGTTTCACCATCGTCAATCAGCTGCCGCTTAGCTCTTCCACATCAATGCCAATGCTCAGCTCTTCCATCTTGATGCCATTGCTCAGCCCGCTGATAGTCTTGCTTCCCAGTCCTCAAGAGGTCCCGCTGGCAGTCCCGCTGAGGACAAAAAGCCTGCTACCACTGCAGCCCCAGTCAACAGAGGAGACTGTGTGCCCTGCTGTGCAGCCCTACTGAATCCAAGGAATCTGGAAAACTCCAAGTCCTCAGCCTGCCTGAGCATGGGGTTCCTGCTCCACTTGAGACTCCCAGGCCCAAGGGTCCTCGCCACTATCGCTGTTGATGCTCAGACAAGTCATCAGCAATGTTCTGTCACTGATGCCGACTTCCAGAGAGGTCCCATCTCCTATGTCGTTGGTCCTCAAAGGGTCTCTGACTGCAGCCTCCAGAGTGGTCCCCTCTCCTTCGACTCCATCATCTGTTGCCAGCCAAGACACCTGAGGCATCCTGTCGCTGGCCATTAGAGGAATTCCCACATCACCAGCTTCCTGAGATGTCCCATCTCCTTCTCCAAGATAAACCCCCAGAGTTGCTTCATCTTTGTCGCTGGCTTCCCTGCAGGTCCCCAGAGTTGCTCCATCTCTGCCACAGGTCTCTCACTCTGGGTCTCACCTCGTGGCCTGTGTAGCCCCCAGAACTGTTTCCTAGTTCATTGGACTCTTGTGATTCCTGTTTTTCTTTTGTTCCGTTCCAAACCTCTGCCTGCCTCTGCGTCTCTGCATTTGGGTCCCTCTCTCAACATACAGTCAGCATATCCTGCAGACTATAAGTCTATTAAAAAAAAAAAAGAATTTCTATGTCATCTTTGCCTCTTTTTAACATTTTTGGATTTTGTAAGGCAAGCTACATTAATATAATATACATATTTGTCCATGTAGCATAAATTAAATAGCCTAAAAACAACAAGGAATGCATGAAAAACAATATTTATTATGACCCTGAAGCTTTGTAAACCTCTCATTTAAACAGTCAGACACGCTTAAACCTTTGCTATTGTGTAACAGTTTAGTAGTCATTAGTATGAACTGGACTATAAACAGTACTTGGTAAGTGCCATCTCTTTGAAACACCCCAAGGCACCATGTGTATGAATGCGAGAGCAGTTTAACCAACCACCTTCAATATTCTTTCAACAATTATTCCTATAATACAGTCAAGGCCTCTTTTTACTGCTATAGATGATCTAGAGGGCAGAGTCTTATGCCACATTAGCTGCTACTCTACCATAAAGAACATTAGGGGTTATAGAAATTGGTTACCAACATATATGAGAGGAGACTTTTTATTTGACATAAAAAAAAGGAGGAAGGATTCGACAACCTTGGATATTGGTTCTGTTAAAATATTTCTTTCAATATAATCACAGTAAACTGCACTGTTATGTCAACTTTGACAGAAGTGGCGGTGTTTTACAGTTCTGAGTAATGGGCCAAAATGGTAGGCATTGGTACCAGCTACACCTCTGTAATTGGGCAGAATTTAGAAAGGTGCTATGAAGTACACCCCTGCAACTTTAATAAGTTCCAGAGTCCTAGGCTCCAGGTTGCTGCTCCCAAGGTGCTGTTCTGAGTTAGCTAACATTTATCACATAAACATCTAACACCACTCCTGCTAAAGCAGACAAATGCCTTCCTGCTCTGCAATCCCTTCCATAGCCATCAGAATCAGGGCAACAAATCCAGCTTTAATAGTTATCTATGGAGTCTCTCGCATGCAATGAACACCCACATTTATTTCTCTGCTTTCTCCCGATGAGGGTAAGTGGATCAATTAGTGAAGACTACAAGTTCAGCATCTTTACACATAGTATCAATTGTTAAGTTGGGCAACAGCAGGTCCCCAGATTATCTCAGATCTGTACCTCGCCTCACTCCCATCCCTCCTTCTTGCTCGTCTCCAGATCCAAAGCTACCCTCATTACAAATGATCCTCTGATACACACAACCTTGGGACACACCTTCGTGCTAATGGCCCACAGATTGATTTTTAATTAGTAACGCTTTTGGATGGTGGCCAATTCAAATGGACTTTTATGAAAAACTAATCACCTTTTAGCTTTAAGCGTTGAAAGCTGTAAGTGAATGGTTTAAAGCTTTACCGTTGTTCACATATTCACTATATATGAAGCCTACTAATTATTCACAACCTTACATTTGTTTGAATTATAGCGGGAGTAGCCTTTCTCAAAGAATAATCTCTGTGTATCACCACATAGAGTACAGAGGATGACCTCAGAGTTCTTAAAGTTCTCTGCTGAGAGGGCAAACGTGGAGTAGATGAAAAGTGGGTCAGGTCAGATATCGTCTTAGGGTTGCTGAAAACTTTTGGGCCAACAAAATGTCAGTCCACATTAAACAAGCAGGTCAGATGAGCCCAAAACTCTGTGCCCTGTGAGTTCACCTGGCAGGAGTTCATTATTAAAGCGCACCCAGCTTTTATAAACTGGGCCAATATTTATGATAGCAGAGACACAGACTACATCTGTAACATTTTAGTCCCAGATGTGCACACTGCCGTTGCAAGGTCAAGCCCATGAAGTCTGCTGCAGAGGAATACTCATCCTTCAAAACCCTGTAGGAGCTGTATTATCTCTCATTTGATTGCTTCACATTATTATCATATTTTCCATTCAATATGCAAGATTCATTAATGTGTTTCTTGGTGGACTTTTTTGAGAACTGCTATTTGTTGTAGTTTGACTTGACCCTGTAAAGCATCTTTCACAGTTTGTTATCTGCTAGGTATTTCAGGAGTATGTCGGTATGCAATAATTTTTTCTGTTGAATGTTTTGAGGCTCATAAGTTTTATTCACGTAGCTTAGGCTTCAGGACCTTTTCGGTTGTTGTAGTCAAAATTTGGAGAGGTGTACAAATGGGGATGAAATTCTGAAGTATGTCCTTTACATAAAGAGAGAAAACTACAATACTGCAGTATGCAATATGTTAATAAATGATAACCAAGTTACATAATAAATCCCTAGTTTACACTGCATGTCACTCTGTATTTACAGACCTGCAGCCTGTACTTCCATTGTTTGATTTTTTTTGCCTGTGTGTGTTTACCTTGCTGGAGGGGTATTCATAGTTTCCTGGGTGCGCAGAGCTATCAAACATTTGCAGCAGCACACACACACACACACACACACACACACACACACACACACACACACACACACACACACACACACACACACACACACACACTTCCACATCTGACCTAACAATCCACTCAACAGTAATTTATTGGTGTGATCCATCATTATCATGTTTTATTATGGCCACCATTGGAGATATAATTCACAAATAGGCACACACTGTAGAGATGACAGTGAGGGAGAGGGATGTCCTTTAACTTTGTCCTCTGCCAGGAGCCTTCAGGAGTCTCTGAGGGCCTGTATGCAAGAGAACCAACCATAGAATAAGCAGGGAAGCCGGGGAGCAGGGGAGCAGGAGCCTGCCCTGCTCGCCCATTGCATTGTGGGCCAGCAGGACTCTCCATTAAGTGCCAGAGAGAGAGCAAGAGAGAGAGAAAGACAGAGAGAACACACCACGGCAGCAGCAGAGCAGTGTCCGTGCCATGTCACATGACCACCTTTGTATTCAGTAGCCATAACTCACTGCTTGTGCACAGGGATTGATCCCAGGCTGGACACTCCCAGGAGAAGCCCTGGCACTCAGTGGAGTTTGATCCCTCAGATTAATGCAATAGGGATTCCAGGCCTTTGTCTCCAGCCAAACACTTAACGTCCCCCGAATTTGTATCCAGCAAAGGTTGAGTCCCATGTTTATTTGGGTAATGAATTGCTGTAATTAATGCACGTATTGATTCCCCCTCAGTGTCTCCTGCAAAGGCCAGTCCGATTTCTAATTTAAAGGGAGTAGGAGTGTTAGCAGGAGGGTGAGAAAAGGGGAGGAGAGCCCAGTATAGGCAAAACAATTGCACTATGTGCTTGCTGAATGAGAGTGTAATTGTTCAATGAATCACATTTGAATATATTCAATTAAATCCTTCAAGTTGTGTGTTTTGCCTGTGTATGTGCAGTTATATTATTTTGGTTTCCCTCTCATGTTGTAATAAAAATGTAAATCCTTGGAGGACGTCGGAGAGCCGATGAGGACATCTGCCAAGTAGCTTCCCTGGCGTGACATTAATAAGCACAATGCAATTTTCCCACACAAACAGGTAATACTACATTAGCATATAATCCCCTGGAATTATGACTATACTCATCTCCATCACTGCGCCCTCACAGATGAATTCTGGATGCACTTTCAGAAAATCTGTGCGTGTAAGGGAATGATCTCAGCGCTTCAAGGACAGGAAGTTTTCCAACGTGCAAATGCAATCCAGTGATTGCACAGTGTCAAAAATGTATTATTGTTTTCAGTCTGGGTAGTGTGGCACAATGCATTATGTGTCTTTCCTTTGATCTAAGACCTTTGCATGGCTCCTTTAAATGCTGTTCATGTCCTTCCCCTTGCCATGATGCTGTGTGGCTGTGCCCTGTGTAAACACCTGGTCACCACTGCTGTGAAATGTCTGACCACAGAACAATGAACAGCCAGCTGCTCCATCTATTATTGTTTGTCGTGGCTCACCTCAAGAATTGCATTTCCCCCCCGTGAGTAATTACAAGAAAATGAGCCTTTGACCTTTGATGTACATTGGAAAATACTTTAAGGGTAATATAGTATTGTCAATGTGTGTGTATTGATCACAGCTGTAATTACAACTACAGTACTGTGCAAAAGTCTTGAGTCACCTCTCAGTTCTTTACATTTTGCTTCCAAGGAGCCAGAGTTTGGTTGTATTTTTTAAAGTGGTCTTGAGCAATAGTTCTCCAAGGCTTTCTGAAGGTTTTTCAAAGTTTTTAGTTTGACATTGACAGCTTTTTGAATCATTTTCAGTCCAGTCCTTGTACCTGACCATTTTCAAAGGAATGTTAAGCCACTTAGCACTGACCTATGAATCATTGAAGCATTTATTTTTTTTTAAAAGGCACCAAACTCAAGGGATGAACCAGTGTTGTGTCTACACATAAAAGACAGCTTAGCAAAGAACCAATTTTAAATTGCATCTTTAGGCTATTTCTTTAGTTGAAATTTTGAAAAATGCCAACACATATAGGCATAAAATAGTATTTTTGTACCAACAAGGTGATTCCTAAATAGATTTTACAAGTGGAAGACAAAAAAAATGACAGGCCCAAAAAAATGATAGTAGGACAGTATCTGAAAGTCATGCCCTTAAGAAATAGGAAAACATCCAGCAAAGACCTGAGAGAATGGCCTTTAAGAAGTCTGTAGAACTATTCCTGAAGACTACTTAAAGAATTTACAAGAAAGCTTAACGTTCAGGCTGTGTTGAAGAATAAAGTTGGTCATACCAAACATTGACTTTCAGGTTTTCATTTTCAATTTCCCATTTTCCTCACAAAATACAGAGAAATGAGGAGTGGCCCAAGACTTTTGCACAGTACTGCAAATACCTTAACAATCTAGAGACAGGTGCTTTTCCTTTTTTCATTAATGTAGTCCAATAGATTTGCACTTGCTTACCATTCTTTGTGATATTTAAATTAGTTTGATATTTCATGAGAGCAGTGATCGTGTGAGGACCAACAATGTAACAGATCTGCTTATTCAACTCATTAATAATACACTTTAACTAAATCATAGCCAGCAGTTCAGTCTATTACGTGGTTTTCACGATTCTAACAACAGTGATGATGAATAATGATTCATTCTAGCATCCTAGATTTTCTGAGAACCTATGGCATGCCTTATTAAAGACAAAATAGGTAGAAGACTAATTAAGCTGACCAAAAAGGAATGACGGCATGCCCAACTGCCAGAGCCAAGTAAGGGCTTGAAAAATGGCTCCGCTGCAATTTCAATTAATCAGTTGTATTTTGCTTAATTTTGTTTGACGTTGGCAGAGGAAACGTCCTCTGGGAGTATCTGTCCTTTGACCACTAATGCTTTAGTAATTCTTCCATCAGTAGAACCCATGATTGAAATAATCAAGTGTGTGTTTGTGTGTGTTTCTGAGAATATGTGTGCACTTCCACTGAGGGAAGTATTTGTGCACATATACCTCCATGTATGCCTGTATTTTAGCTTGCTTACAGTGACGAGTATGGAGGTTGATCGCAAAGCCCACACAACTGCGAGTGGAACCTGATTAACCTTACAGTGACTCCAGAAGCATGTGACCACCGCTGTTTCCCCTCCTTTCCAACCCACAGCCCAGGAAAGAGATGTTGAACTTAACCTCTGCAGCAGTGATGAATTAACAATAGAACAATTCAATGCCCCAGTAATTACAAAACACTTCGGACACGCAACATTTTTCAGGTCTGCCACACAGGTTTGTCGGTATTGGTGGCTTTCACCTGGAATGCTGGGGCTCTTTGCTCTTCCTAACTTTGTTTTCTCTCACGCAGATTAGATCTGCCACCCCATTACAGATTCATTTTCCTAATTTTTCATGTCTGCACCGCGCCCCATCTGCACAGGGCTGATAATTGTGGGGACCAGCCCTGGTGATTAACATCAGCAGAATTAATTACGCCCGCCATTAAGGCTCCAGGTTGCACACAATGATCAAGAGAAATTAACTTTCTCCCAGGCCCCTAAATCATCTCACCTTCAAGTGGAGTGATGGCAAAGAGACAGGCCCAGAGTCCTGGACCCCGCTCAGCACCTTCTTAACCAAACATGAGGTGTGCATCCTGCCTCCCACCAAGGAGATTATAGCTGCGGCTGATGGGTATCAATTACGCCACCTTATGTGGTGGGATAAGCGAGAGGTGTCCAGGGTCTGGTGACTAATGGACCTGGGTTAGAGCCACCCTGCAGCTGGAGACCAGGAAGCTGACTGTTTCTCTAGCCAGGGAGTACCCGCCAGATGCTGAGAGCCTCAATTCACTGCCCTGACACATACGTATATATCTGCACATCACATTTGCGCTCTAGAGACCAGTAGCCATGCAATCGTAAGTGAGCCAGAAACTGATATACAAAAAAGACTTTGTCACCTTAGCTGGTCACAGAGTTTGTTTAAATGTCAAGAATTTCAGTTTATTTCAGTTAGTTGCATAATTAGAAAGCACACAAGGTACAGAAGGCATTTTTGAGCCTCTTCAGGTATCATATTACAGTATGGGTACACGTAAATGAGTATGGTGCCTCAGGGAGAGAGAGTGATGTGTTTGTAAGCTATGCTAATGGAGCAGACCCTATGCCCCTGCAGCAGGGAGAACAGTGGTAATGTCAGGAGGAGATAAGCAAATTGCATCTGTATCATATTGACTTGTCAAGGTTAAGCAGTGTGAACAGGGGGAGGAGTGAGAGGCAAAAACTCTCCCTCCTTTGCACTTGCTCTTTCCTTGACTACTGAAAAAGATGCATGAGAGGTGGGAGAAGAGGGTGAACAAGTGAACAAGTGAACAAGAAAAGACAGAGAGGTGGGTTTTCTTTGAAGGAACCCTGTCTCATCCTCCAAACAGAGTCCTGTTGAGATAGCAGACAACAGACACACGTTTGGATAGGGAGGGTTTGCCTCTCTGCTCTCATTTAGACTGATTTGATTTAGCTCCACAGGATCTAATTAAGCTCAGACCCAAACCTCTTTGGATTTTCAGCAGTCATATTGTGAATGTCAGGCTTTGAGAAATGGCCACGAGCAATCAAACCTGCGTATGTGTGTTTTTATGAACACACATCACAGTGATATAATAATAGCTGTCGATGGATATATGGCAATAAAAACTGACAATTGTTATGCATGAGGGATCGTATAAATTTTAATGACAACAAATGCAATGCAATGTAGTAAAAATAACAACCAAAACAGTAACAATAATGGCTCCAGCAAGTTAACTTGCACAGAAAAAAGTGAAAAGTGGAGTGAAAAAAAAAAAATCACTGCCTGAGGTTCATCCCATGGTGATTGTCACAGTGCCTCCCTTTTCCTCTAATTAGCTGTAGATGCTTTGCTTGAATTCAGTGTATAATCCCCTGGATGAAGTGCAGTCAGCATCTTTTCTTTTCCTAAAAGCACGAGAGGTGCAGTATCATCAACTCCATCTTCGCTCCAACACTGCCTCTGGATGATTTAATAAGGTTAAAAGACTAGTCAGCAATTACCCCCTGCTCAGTGAAGGAAAACTCTGAAACACAATTGCATTACAGCTGTAGATAAATGCCAGGCCCCACATCCACAAAGAAAGTGGCTATCTCCACCTTTTGCAATCCAGGCACAAATGAGCTTTTTAGTTAGAAAAGTACTGATGAGTTGTTTCACTTTTGATTCTCTGTGTTTGTGTCTCTATAATGCACAATCAGAGTGCTCAGGGTGAGACAGTCCAGAGAGTGTCATAGAGTGACATTTATTGCTTCTGCTGTGGGGAAGCAGGTAAGCAGAGCACACCATCTACAAAGTAGTCCCCTTTGACACCACCACTCCACAAATCAGGGCTGAAGGGCAGGCCAGAGTGGGGGCACTGACACAGAGGTCCTTTAGAGTTCCAGCATGCCCCAGGAATGTGGTAGAGCAAAGGCAGCTGCGGCAGAACAACCAGACATCTGGGATTTGTCTGGCACCATGTTTGATTTTACTGTCCTCACCATACGACAACTCAAAGGAAGAGATACGTCTGGTCAGCGCCTGTCCCACTACACAAACTTGCTTCCCAGTGATGAAAGTTTTTAACTGGGTTATCCACTTTACAGCGAGAGGCTTGAAAACTGCTCGTGGGGGGTATGAGCTCCAGTGAAATTAGTCCTCCTTGTTGCACTTATTAGATAATACTTCCTGTATTAGTAGGGCAGCAGTGATAGCAGGCAGATTTACAGCTCTCTGTGGCAGGCAGCTCACTTTAACATGAGCTGTGTTAACTCTGGTCATTAAACAGAGGATGTCATCACTCCACGCCACCGCTGCATGTTAGATGTCACACACATCCTCCATAGGCCAGCCTCTGTCCACTTCCATCCACAACATCCTCTAAATCTGTCATTGCCACCTGGACATTTGACCACACCGCCCTGCCACAGCTTTGTACATACATGTTTAGTGAGACACGCAGGTGTTTTTGTGTGCATGAGTGGTGCGCAGAGTCTTACACACACCCAGTGACCCACTTGCTGTGTGTGTGGACGGATGTGTGGGACAGCGGCCGGCCCATCCACACGGGGTGAGGTGGAGGCGTGACGCTCATTACGGACCCAACTCTGTACACAGGCCAGATAAGCAGAACAGGACAAGATAAGGACGTGTGGCTGGCTGCAGCAAAGTGCAGCCAGATATTCTGATGCCACCACCAGATGAAACACCATCCAGTCCTTCTCTAAACATTTACTCTATTGTTCATCCACGAATGCATTATTTTTTTTTTTTTATCCTTGCAGAGTAAGCAACTAGAAAGTTGCTGAATTAGCAGGCTTTGCTAGGAATATTTTACTGTGATAAAAAAAATTAAAAAGACAATTTCATTTAAATGTACAAAATTAAGTATTTTGCATATGATGGTGATGTTAGTAGGGAGCATTCTGAAGTTTGGGGCGGATCTTTAGATTAGATGGGTTTCAACCTCATGCTTAAGGCTCCCTCCAAAGTTGTTTCTAAGCATTGCATGCAATGTGTTTTTCAGAAATATCATATGCTTTAACTTAAATCACAGTTTGATCAAACAAGGAACATTTCAGTAATGAAAGGGTCTGATTTTCCTTAAGTTTTGCCAATTAAATTTGCATTTAATAAAACCTGCATTAAAAAAAAATTAGGTCCCTTAAATGTAAAGATTCTTTTAGCTAATACAATTATTATTATAATGTGTGATGAAATAAAGGTATCACATTTTACCAAACATAAATTTTTCAAAATATATTTGAATATTATGCATTCTTAACTGAGTTTGTATATTATTGTCCAGCTCATGTTACTGTAAATATTGCATGACCAAAATGGACTTCTATAAAGTCTAAAAATGTGTTGAAATGCATTGATAATAATCATTTCTCTAACTGGATAAAAGACCGTGGAGGATTTGCCTGGGTTGACTTGCAAAATGACCCGTGCCAGCACTTGCTATTATACTACATTAGTCATCGACTCCTGGGACCGTGCAGACCTTATGGTTATTCTTCTTTAAGTGGAGTATCATCTAATTCAAAACATTCATAAATGTGTGTATCTGGCTGCCGGTGCCAGCTTCTGTTTACATGTCTGTGTACCACTTGTGAAGTGTATATGCGAGTATGTGCACTGCTGTGTGTGTTTTGTGTGCCACACTGTATTGTGAACCAATATTCAATCACCATGTGTGAAGGTCATAATTCAGTTGCTTCACAGTGATGCAGATACTATTTACTGTACCCAAAGTGGTGCCATTAGACATCATGTCTGTTGAAAATTAGCCATTCCCTCTCATCCAATACACTGCACCTCTCATCATCAACAGCACAATCATTCTCGGTGATAGTAAAGCACAGGGGAGGAAAGAGGAGTCGGCCCTCCAAGATGGATGTGTGTTATTGTTTGTGGGATGACAGTGTGTTTCAATCAGGTCCTCTGAGCTCTAATCCCAGGTAGAGCTCTTAAAGTTGCTGAGTCAGTTACTGCTTCATCGATCCATCACAGTGGGTTAGTAGTGGGCAGGTGTACTCCCCAGCTCCCAGGAGACCGAGGAAACACCTGCCCTGCACTGCTCGGGACTTCATCATCCCGCCATTCCTTTGTCTTGTTCTGCTGGGAGCTCAACGTCGGGCCACAGAAAACTGTGAAAGCAGCACTTTTGTGGTCGTTTGTTGCCCGTACACAAGAATTAGGGGAAAGGAGATATGGTTTTCCCTTGCCTCCCGCACCTGTCCCCTCCTTTATTTCTCACCCAGGGAGAAGGGGCATGCACTAAATGGACCGCACACAACTGCCTTGGAGCTGCACAGATCACAGCCAGCTTATACCATTTAAACAGAGAGAAGTCACGCAGGGTAGTGCAGAAGGAGACACTACCCACATCTTCATTTTATTATACAGTCCCTGAGTTATCAAAATGAATACTCTTTTCCAGTAGCTATAGAGGACAATGAATTTGGAAGTGCATTGAGAGAAAGCATAGTGGTTATTATTACATCTGAGAGAAGTGCGCCAGCGAGGGGTGAGAGTCTATGTTTCTCCTGCCGCAGGCAGTCAATTAGTGCCAGAGGGAAACACAGCACTCCTCTGTTGCTCTCTGCTAAGGAGCTGTAAATAAAGGTTTTTATTGCACCACACTATCTATGCCTCTTCTCTGGACATCAATAGGCCAATGCAATGGACTGTTTCCTAGCATAATCACTTTCTTACTTCTTTTTTTTTTCACTAAAAGGGATAGGGCTGACCAACTCAAAAACTCTCACATTCTTGGATCAATCTGTATTTTCTGTCCTGGTCTTTACAGAAATGTTTTGAATCCTATCACTCCATTCTTCATTTAAACAGGACTGGCAAAGTCAAAAGTCTTTTTATTGAAAACCTAAGATTTAAAAAGCCTTTGTTAGACCTGTCTGACAGTATCAATGCAGAGTATAATGGTCCCAATGTATCAAACTAGAGCAGTCAGGTAGTATAAAAAAGTGAATTTAGTGTAGACTACTCATGTTCATGGATACATGAAATGTATTTCAACCCTTAAATGGTTCAAGCAAAACATATAGCTGGGGTTAGATTCAATCTTCATTCCTGTAGAAAATGTTTTTCAGCAGTAGTTGTAAAAATCCTAAACTGAAATAAGGTGATTTGTGTAATACAAAACAACAGAGAAATCACATACCTCCATAACTCATCCTATTTTTATACCAAGACATCACAGGGTATCTTTTCACTCTGAACGACATCAATTTTAACCATTTATTATTTGTACTGGTGTCATAAGTTCTGTGGCGTTCATGTGCAGAAAAATACTGTGTGGGCTATTTATGTTTTTGCAGACAGTACTCACTAATTCAGGATGTCACTTCCTGAAACGTTTGTTGTAATAAATTATCTACTAACAGATGTTGTCTTTATGACCTAAAGAGCCATTTATACATGAATAAATATATACTGTCTGAATGTTAAATCCTCTCCTAATAATATTGCTACATATTTATATTCTCCCAGAACATTAGTTGAGGGCTTATAAGGTTATTATTTGTTTTCAAGGCAAATTTATGCCTTATGATGGATCTAATTCAGTGAAGTGTCTTCTTTAATCTTCTACAGCAAAGGCACACACATTTCAGTGACAGAAAGAACCAAAATCCAAGGCCACAGTAACCAACTTTAGCTCCTGTAAATTGAATGCTGATTCTATTTATATTTGGTGTGATTTACACCCAGTTTCCTCCATGCAAGTGAACAGGAAACAGATGCTAGGAATTGTTCTGTTCCTGAATTCCTTAGAGAGAGATTCTAGTCAACACCAACATGTGAGATTGGCTTTGTACTTGCATGCAAAAAGGTAGTAGACGGTGACTAAATTGACTCCCTGGTTTCCCTGCTCTGAATGTCCATTTCCTCACAGTTTCCACTTGCGTACGTCCGTCTGCCCAAACCCAGGTTATGGCAGGCAGGCTTCCCTAATGGAGCCATGGAGCCAAGTCTACGCTTTCTCAGGACAAGGTCAACCGTAATGCCTCAGGCACCAACAGCAGTGGGAGGTAGCATTTGCGGAGAACATTAAGTTCATAACAAAATTTCAGTGATAAATGATAAGACTTGTGCAGCTATTAAAAAAAAAGAAAGCAAGAAAGAAAAAAGAAGCAAATCCATTTGCAATATCTTATCCCCTGTAAATGTGCTAAAAGATAGTGAGCAGTGCTCTAAATGAATCATTTTGCTACAGTCTCCCTAAAGTATGCTTTTGCTATGCAACAGCTAATAGGTGAATAATAAAAATGTGTTCTCCATAATTGCATTAATTATGCAAACAAATAGAAACAAACAACAATAATTAAGGTGTTAAGATTATTGCAGATGATCAAGCACCCAGACATGTGACACAAGGGGAAAATAGTAATTTAGCATCGAGGAATATTGTTTGACATTTACAAGGTGAGATGATTTGAAAATAAAAGGCTCTTCTTTTCATGGACCATGGCGCCATCTAGAGGACGCTGAAAAAAAAAACTCAGGCACAACGTGACCATCATTTGAGAGGTTTTAATCTTGGTGGGTCTATTTGCTATGTGAACATTCAGATAGGCAAAGGTGGGTTCACTGAGTCCTAGTAAAAGTCACTTTCATATTTCTCAGGCTCCGCGTGTGTGTGTGTGTGTGTGTGTGTGTGTGTGCGTGCAGGCACACGGGTGTGATGAATTGTGTGGAGCATTATAATATGGTGCCACTTACTGTTGGATCACATCCCATATGACAGAAATAAGAACACAATCAGTGCAGATTTCCCGTTGATATGATCAAATTAAAATGAGACAAAGGTCAGCTGTACAGTTTAATAATGCATACAATAAGTGAGCGTGTGTGTGTGCACAACGTGCGCTCCCATATTCTCTGCCACCTGATGAGAATGAAGGGGAAAAGGTGACAGTCGTGTCATCCCTCACCTCACATATGATTTGAAACCACTGGCCCCTCCCTCACCCGAGATTTACTGTACATTAAATTTTTGCTGACGTGGTTCTCCTCGGCCGCTCCTTAGATATATGGCAAACCATAATTTGGAGGTGTAAAATGGGTATAAAACCTGTATTAATTATTTAATTGTGGTTCTACAGTAAGTGCTGTCTTTTAGCCCAGACGAGGATGTCATCCCCCTCTATTTCAGTGGGTCATTATATCACTCATTTGTCAGAAAGTAAATTACAATCAAGGCCAGGATTGTACAGTTACATGGTAAATCAGGGAAAACCAAGACTGTTTTATTGGTGTCATTAACTAATAATTTTATTCATTTTTTACTTTATTTGATGTAAATTAGATGCTAATTGCATTTAAATCTAATTTCTCTTGCAGCGCATTGATGGCCCGGCCTATAGCTGCATTAAAGACCACAAACTGCAGTGATAAAACAAAAGCTGGAGATTTTTTTTTCACCTTGTTTCTTGAAATGACACGAAAGTGAAAAGCAGCCACCACGACCACATCCACTGGAAATGTCCATGAAGGATAGCAGCGTGTGGGACTTGTGATATATCTTTGTGTCGCAGGGCAGTTAGGTACAAAGACTGAGGGGTGTGATCAACAACCAAACAAACACACTGTCCTGGAGTGAGGGCGAGGAAGTGTACACAGAGCATCCATCACACCACATGTGAGCAGCTGATACTGGTCTGTTTAGTCTCACTAACCCACTACACTCAGCTAATCCCCTACTTGCAGATCTCAGATGTAGTTTTCAAATTTATCAGCCGTGCAGCAGCAGTTGTGTGTTCAGTGCGGTCGGCAAAGACATAACAAAGCTTAACAAGTAACACAAAAAAGCAGCTGTTTTTCTAACTAACAAGCTTCATTCTATCTGCTTGAAGTGGTGAACAGCACAGACCCTGATGGAAGCCACAGCTCGAATTAATAGGAGAGAACCTTTCATTAATTAACACCAGCTTATCTGTTATATAATGTCAAAATGACTATTGTGATCCCTTATCAATGAGACATGAAAGCCTCAGTGATAAGACTTTTATTGTTGCATCCGGTCAAGCTAATTTTATCTGTTGTTGGGTAGTTTTTCTTACTCAAGCCTCAATATTTTACAAGCTCATCATATTGCATATTAATAAGAAATGATTATAATACAATAGTAGTGTAATATGGCATTAAATTAAAGTAAAAATATGTCCAAAATGTACAGAATCTCAGTATGTGGTAGTTTCAGTATATTTAAGAGACTGACGTGAATTTGACAAATTCTCCACTTAGTGAAGAACTAATTATAGTCCATAAGTATATTTTAATATTGAAATATACTATACAGTGATAGCATTAACTATAATAGAAATATGTGATTAAAATATAAGTGATATCAGTAACAAAGCTCTAATGTCATGTGATTTAAGAAATATCAATATCTTAATCCAGCAAGTACAGAAAACAAAAGAAAAGAAAGATTCTGATGTGTGCTGCATTGTAACTCTTGCTTGCTCCAATTCAAACAGGAAAAGATAAATAAAAACTTTAAAAAGCATGGCATTTGGACAGTGTTATAGACCATCTGCTCTACTTCAACAGTCGTGGATGGTGCAGGATTCACAGTCGTCTTGCTAAACAGGCATCTGCTGCAAACAGAAAATGTATTTAACCTTTATTGTCAGCAGCACCATTACCACACTGAAACTGTCCAACGGGGCCCAGTTGTCACAGCAATTTTTATATGTTCACACACACACACACAGCAAGAACTTTTTAATAGAGCTGTCAGCAAAGACATGAGGCAACTTTTATGTGGCTCCAAAAAAGCAGGATCACTGTCACGAATTCTGACACTCTGTACATATTTAATACATCCCATACATTTTTCTCAAACATTAAGAAGAAAAGCAAAACATCTACTGATCTACTGTCTTGAAGCATACATAGGCCAGTAACTGCAGTAGGATAAAAGAAGCAAAACGTGGACTGGCTCTTGAATTTGAACTATGGACCGCTCATAAATACTCATCATTAACAGTGTCAGTAAAGCATTACCCTTTTTTATTGGGGCTGTATTTTCCTCACATACTACAGTAAAGTTAATGACAGACATTGTCTAAACCATAAAACCGTCATATATTTGGAGATGCTGATCAGCTTCAGCAAGGCTTAGTAGCATCTGGCTCGTAGATCATACTTACCCAATCAAGTGTCCTCATCACAGAGATCAAACTTGAACTGAAAACAGATTTATGTCTCGTTTCCACACTTGCAATTGAAGATAAATTGATTGTTTTCATGCAGACATTTCTGCAAATTCTTTAAAAGTATACTATTAAAAAAAATGAAAATTAGAACATTGTAAACATAAGTGCTGTTAAAAAATACTAAAATATCTTATAAAACAGTCCGTAGACTACTGAATATGTATTTCTGGTACATTTATTAGATTAACTAGGTATTAACTAGTTATTGCATCCATTGCATGGTCACTTTTTCAGGTCGTTAAAGTATGCTGTGCTTGTTGTGTAAACAAATTTAGGTTGGGTTTACTGTAATGCAGATTTACTGCCTCTTGTCTGCTTACTGAAATTAGCTCACTTGTTATACTGTATATGATAATAATGTCAATTCTAGGCATTTTTTGATGCAAACACAATACAAATGTTATATTGTAAGGAGTCTGGTTTGAGGTCCTGACACGTGAGTTTTATTTATTTATTTATTGGCTTGTTTTGTACATAAAGTACCCTTTAGTGATATTACACAAAACTATTTATAGCCTATATCACATGAGCACTTGTTTCACTGAGATTAATCAAAGGCAAACCTATACTGGGAGTCCAGTAGGTAAATAAAGACACTAGTCAAAGATATGTCCTACAGACTAGGATTCATTAGCATCACAACCATGAAACATGGAGTACAGAGGGCTTGATGGATGGATAGATGGATAGATGGATGGATAGACGGATGGATGGATGGATGAATAGTTAGCCAGCAGATGGCGCAAAGAAACACTGTTGCAGGAAATGAGAGAGCAGGAATAGACAAAGGTAATGAGGTAATTTTAATCAGATAATATATATAAATCTTTGTATAAACACGTGTATACATGAGTCATGGACGCTATAGTGAGTGTAATTTAAATTCTGATGATTATCATCCACGATGGACTGACGACCAGCAGCAGCCACACCGATTGGGTCACGTGATCTGTTCAGACCTGCGTCCCTGGGCATCTGCAAAATGGAGGTGAGGTTCTGACAAATGTTGCTAATAAAATACGACTGTGCGTAAAATCCAGGGAGACTGGAGTTACTCTGTAACACATATATGTGACATTGCTCAGAGAGCGCGCTGACATGTATCGTAACATGCGGCTTCTTTGTTGCTTTAACGCTGCTCTCTGTAACTAGTACTGTAGCTAAGCTAATGGTGGTCAAACTAGGCTGAGCGTACTGCTCCCCGGCGCTAGAGCTGGTGAGCACCCGGCTGTGTTGGGGTTAGCTGTTACATGAAAAGCTCTCTGGAGTTTTTAAAACAAGGACAGTCATTAGAGCAGGTGTGTTTTGCTTATTTATTTATTTTAGTTTTTGCTAGCGTTCCTGCGTCTTTCTTAAAGCGAGCTAACGCTAGCTGCCATAGCTAATGCAGCTCAGGTTAATTCAGTCTCTATTGTGGATTTCGGACACATTCGTGCAACCTGTCATATAATATAATTTAGTACGTCTTTTTTGTTGTTGTTTTTTTATGTGCTGTTTATGAACTGAGTGTGTCGCTATCGAGTTAATGTCACGGCCTATTATTAAGGGTTGACACTACAGCAGCATCGACGATTTTTTTTCTCACTAATAAATGTCCAAATAAAGCAGTTAATTTAATTTTTTTCCAAATTTAATATTTTAATATACTTTTTTTTTTTTTTGTCTAAATCTGTGCTAATTTGAATAATATTTTGCACCGGAACATAATTTGGGGCATTAGTTAAAAATATATATTACATTTTGTTAGTAAATTAGGTTTAAAAGTTTTAAGTAGTGGGCCTTGGCGCCACATTTTAACAAGCATATTTATAGAAATAAATTGTTCCCAGACATGATGCCTGAACATGCATCTCTGTTTAAAAAAAAAACAAAACTGTAGTACATAGCTGTATGTAAGTGCTGACGTTAAAATTTCAGTCTGAGTATGAAAAAACTACCTGTTTTGAGAAAGTGGCACATAAAGATATTGTTTGTAGAATGTCATATATTCTATCTGACATTTAGGTTAAAAAAAACAATATCATACCCCAAGTAATTACATAAGTCTATGTAGTTGTTTATATGTATTTCAATTTTCCCGGTATGTTGCATTTAATTATGTCTGCTATAATTATTAGCATAAATGTCCAAAAGACAAAATGTTACAAAAGAAAAACAGAAATATGTTTTTGGATGTTTTCTGTCCACTGTTCTAAAAGGGGACATGTTATGGAAGCAAAAAAAAGTGCATGAAACACTGTTTTTGTTTGTAATGTCTCATCTTAAGACTATTAGTGTAATGTAACAGATACTTATGTGTAGTGTCATTTCACAGCTGCAGAAAAATGGTAATGTTCGGTTTGTACCACTGGTTCTCTGATGCCTTGTTAATAGCTGCGGTGGTGTGTTTGCTTTGTTTTTATAGGACCGTGGCGCTAAAGAGCCCGAACAGCTCAGAAAGCTGTTCATTGGAGGTCTGAGCTTTGAAACTACGGAGGAGAGTTTACGGGCCCATTTTGAACAATGGGGTACCCTTACAGATTGTGTGGTTAGTATTTTTATCATAATCGGTGGAAAAATAGTTTTAAGTAACAATGACAATATGTGAACCTAATTACGCAGCACTTGAACCTTACATGTTACGCTTGTTTTGTGTCTAGGTAATGAGGGATCCCAACAGCAAGCGGTCAAGAGGGTTTGGCTTTGTAACATACTCTTCTGTGAGGGAAGTCGATGAGGCAATGAAAGCGAGACCTCATAAAGTAGATGGCCGAGTTGTTGAGCCTAAGAGGGCCGTGTCCAGAGAGGTAAAATGAAGAAAGAAATGAATAATCCCAGACCAGAGTGCAGTTATGTTATTGTTTGGTGTGTATTTACTGATGCACTGTGTTTAAGGATTCCAATAAACCGGGTGCCCATCTGACAGTGAAGAAGATCTTTGTTGGTGGCATCAAAGAAGATACTGAGGAGTACCACATTCGGGAGTATTTTGAGAAATATGGAAAGATCGAATGCATTGACATCATGGAGGAACGTTCCACAGGGAAGAAGAGAGGATTCTGCTTTGTCACCTTTGATGACCATGACACTGTAGACAAAATTGTTGGTATGGGGTCTTTCAGGTTTCAGAGTTAACCAGACTGTTTGTAAACAGAAAGCAATACATGATAGTGTTTTTTTTTTTTTTTTCTTTTTCCATTTTTCTTAAAGCCCAGAAATTCCACACAATCAACTTCCACAATTGTGAGGTCAGAAAAGCTCTTTCAAAACAGGAAATGAGTGCCATATCCAATAACAGGGGTAAGCACTACAATCAAAGATTACAATTAGACTTACTAATGTGCCATGTGCCTCATGCAGCTGATGCCATAAAAATCTTTAAAATTATATATCTCTCTGTATATAGGCAGGAGCGGCGGATCAGGAAATTTTATGGGCAGAGGTGGGAATTTTGGAGGCAGTGGCAACTTTGGCAGAGGTGGGTAGTTTGCACGTCAAAATAACTTCTGGCCTTCAGTGCACCAGTGTAATTTGAATTTAAGATCAAAGTTTATTTGTGTGGATAGCTATGTAAAAATGTGGCATATATTTATGTATTCACAACGAAATTGGCTGAAATAAAATCCAAAGTGAGTCCTTTAATTGTTTTCCTCTTAAGTTCCAGTCCCTTTTTTAGTGAAAACCATCAGCAGACTGTCACTGAGGTCACTGTATGTGAAAAGGGGAACGGTTGTAATTAATTCTGTTATCAGATAATAGGAGTCTAAATAACATTTGGATCCTTAAAATGTGTGTGATTTTTAGTTGTAATTCCTGGTTTTGTGATTTTTGAGACTATTCATGGAATTGCATGTCAGGTGATCAGCTGATGTATTATTATAGTGTTAAGAGAGTGACAGAATTTTTTTTTTTTCTAACAATAATTTTGTCTGTCTTGTTTTTGGTTTTTTTAGGTGGCTATGGTGGAGGAAGGGGCGGATATGGTGATGATTTTGACAATGGTGAGCCGTTTTTGAAAAAGTTTGCCTTTTAATGAATGTAAACTATAACAAGTGCACTGATTTGGAGGTCATAAGCCACTTCTGTGGTTGTGTAATTGGTTCAAAGTTCGTGCTCACTTACACAACTGTAGTGTGTCTTTAGAAGACTCTTTATAACAGTGTTATGAAAAGATAACATTCAATGGTCACTTTCTTTTTTCTTTTCTTTATTTATTTTTATAATAATAGGTCCTGGAGGAAATTATGGGGGCGGGCCAGGCTATGGAGGTGGCCGAGGGGGATATGGAGGTGGGGGTCCAGGGTATGGCAACCAGGGTGGAGGATTTGGTGGCAACTGTGATGGAGGTTATGGAGGTAATGGTGGAGGTAAAAGTTTTATTGACTGCAGAATTGTCACTGAATGAATTGACTGTGAAATGTAAATAGGAAACATGCAGTGTAAGACAACTGAACTCAAGCCTTGCCTTAAAATTGACCTACATCTTCAGGATATGGAGGTGGTGGAAATTACAATGACTTTGGAAACTATGGTGGACAGCAGTCCAGTTATGGGCCAATGAAGGGAAACAGCTTTGGAGGCAGAAACTCAGGTGGACCATATGGTGGTAAGTTTTACTCTGCAGTTCCTGGTGTTACAGTCAGCCTTCATGTCTGATTATGGACTTGAGTAACATCATTTCTCATGTGTCATAACAATGAGATTATGTGGCTGCAGGTGGCTACGGCTCTGGTGGCGGCAGCGGCAGCTACGGCTCACGGCGATATTAATTATTTAATGTTTTGGTAAGTGGCATTCAGCTTCACACCACCCTCTTAGCACAGTACAGAGTGAGCCCATAAAAAGTGCAGAATAACTATTTGTTCTATCCTGTATCCATTCAACAGGCTTCAGTTCTTAGCAGGAGAGGCGAGGAGGTGAGCAAAGGAATTGTCAGGAAAGCTGCAGGTTACTTTGAGGCAGTCATCTGAAAGCATTAGAGGAACACACAAGTCAGAAATTACTGCAGCTTAATCGGAGAAGTTTATGGAAGAAGGACTGTATACAAGACATGAGTGCAGATGATACCCTACCCTAATTGTGATAGATGTTTCCCTACTGAGCAATTTTTCCTTCTGTGCGTCTGAAGTGTGTGTATTGTGCCTATGGTATCAGGGATAAAGAGTAAAGTGTTTTTGCTTTTTCTTTTTTTTTATCTCAAGTCAGTTCTAAATATCTTTATTTTTCATTTTTTATATGGGTTAGTTTTCTGCTGGCCAATTAATCTTTGTCTTTTAACCTGGTTTTTGTCATATAGCATAATAATATTAGGTCCTTAGATAAGATAGAATTACACATTTATTCTAAAGTTATTATGATTTTTCGATTGCAAGTGTCAAGTGTATATTGATTTTGTATGTAAAGCACAGTGTGTAAATCCTAGTACCAGTGTGGATTACGAAGCAATCTGGATTAGAGTTAAGGGAATCCCTCACTCCTCTTGTTCACAGCAAACCGAATTATAGATTGTTCGGATATTTTGATTAGTTGAAAAAGACCGAATAAAATTGTGTAGTAAATTAACATGAGGTTCAGTGCATCTTTGGTTCAGAAAAAGATTAAATGAGTTATTAATTTATAGAGGTGGGAATCACCAGACACCTCACAATATGATATTATCACAATACTTCACCCATGATACAATATTAGTAAGATTTTTAGCATTTTGCAAAATATTATCACCTTTTTCAGCTTCAAATAATCTTCAAAGTTAAACTTTGTCCATATATATGTTTATCCAATAAGATAAAGTTAATCTCACTTCAGTTATTTTTTTGCTACAAAATGAGATTGTCAGGCATCCCAACACTGGCCATAAAACCTGCCATGAAGGTTGTCATAAGACAGAATCTGTCTGCTATCAGTCTGTGATTGAATTGGGGTCAAATTGGCAATTTCATGCAATCTGTTTCTGATAATACAGCAGTTAACTGCGATAAATTAAAAATTACATATCTGTTGCTGTCTACATAGACAGAAATTCATATTTAACAGAAATTCACATTTAACTATTACACTTGCACTCAGCAAACTTCCTGTTCTATAGGAATATAAACAGAATACAACCAGCTGGTAGGCAGTTGAGTAGAGTCCCCTTGAGTTGTGCTCATTGACAAAAACTCATTCAGACTGATGGCAACTTGTTGGCAGTCTGTCTGCATTTATAAATTAGCAGTTGTTTTCAATCGACAATCTCTGAGAGTGATTGCAGTCAGAACAAGTCAGACTGCAACTGTTTGCAGAAAGGTTGCCTCCTACCAGGCAACCTGTGCAATCTCCTTGCAATCAAGAGTGGTCGTGAGTGGGCAACATCCTCTAGCCCTGGGGAACCATTTAGTCACCGCAAGTTGCAATCGGTTGCAGAATGTGAAAAAAAAATCAATACAATCACCAGGCAGCCACCAATTTTTGTTGCTCCAAGGAGGTTGCTGTCCTATTTTTACACGTGTGATTGAGCCATTAGCTTGCTCTGAATTAGGAGGTAGCTTCATCAAGCTTTTTTCAGGGTTTTAATGGTTTTTTTTGGTTGAGCCGATTTAATGCAAGCTTGCTCGGCAAATGTTATCTCAGGATGGTGGTGCAGATGAGCCCTCTTGTTTATATTATTTCCAGAGTATTTTAATTTAATGTCGATATTTGGTCTCCCTTGATACATTACCATGCAAAATAGCAGAATACAACGCTGTATTGATTTTTTTTTTTCTTTTTCTTTCCCCACCCTTATTAATTTAAATGTTGCCTTCTTATTGTGACTGAAGTGTAGCAAATCAGATGGTCCAGAATTTTCTCACCTGGTGGAGTATTATTTTGGAGCTCTGTGAAGTGAAAATAGTGTATACTGTTGCATTCATTTACTTGGACCAGAGTCAATATAAAGGGAGTTTTGGGTAGTCCTAGGGAAGGGCCCATACACCACTTACGCAAGTAGGATAACAGCTACAAGCATCAGCATTTTGGGCTTCAGCATCACTAGTATGGAAGATTTGCAGATGACTGTAAGACAGGACGACTTCAGCCCCAGCACAGTGGACCAGTCAGCATTTTGAGAGAGAAGGGAGAAGGCAGCATCAAGCACAACGCCCATGGAGGAAGCTTGCAGTTTCGTGCCTGATAGTGAGCATCTATCTTTCTTTGAAGACTAGCTAAACTCTCCAGCAGCCGGTGCTAGTGAAGAAAGACTAGGACACACTGGAGATCCTGTTGAGTCAGAGATACCACAGTTTTACCCGCAAATACTAGATCTCAGACATTAAGAAGAAAAGGGAGTGAGTATTTCACAAAGCTGACTTGAGAAGATGGAACAGGTAAGAGTAACCATTTTGCTTGATTTACAGATGTGGAAAGAGGCATTCTCTTCTTGCTGAAAATCTGTAAAGACCTGATAACATGGAAGGTTCTGGATGGGTAAGATGTTTTTTTTTTTTTTTTAAATATTATCCCAGGCTGCTCATGTTTTAATCTGATGCTGATTACACAAGGCGCAAAACAAAAGGGTGTTTTAAGATAAAAAAAAGCAGGTTGTATTTGTCTACTTCGAGCAGAATCACCATGTCTCCTTCACCTACTGCTCAGAATACTATGAACGTTAATGCTCTTCATGCTTATCAGCTTGTTTTTTTTAAAGTTCAAATGAATTGGATGGTGAGTGAACACTTGCCAAAGCAAAGATTATCATGCAGTCCAAAAAAGGAAGAGGAAAAACAAAGTCGCTTAATTTTCCTGGACATTTTTTTTTTTATAAGTTACTTTCAGCTGCGGCCTTATTCACGAGGAGTCACTATGGCAGGTAGCTCTGCAAATGTGGCAGATTTTGATTTTTACACCCGATCCACTTTCTGACATAACCCCCAAGGGATTTGTGTCTCCTCCCAGGATCGAACCAGGTGAATGTATAAACCACTACATTACAGAGCTGCTATTTTTAGTTGCTATTGCAATAGGTGCAAAAAGAATTGAGTCAGAAAAGCAACAATTATAAAAATGGATATCCGTTCATGCAGTATTCAAATATGACTTATTAAGTAAGCACTTTTAACTCAAGGTGTCTTTATCACGGCTACAGCTGTTTACTGTATGAAGCAGACTTGTGTGGATTTTTCTTTTTTTTAAGTCTGGCAATAAAAACTTTAGTTAGCAGGTTTTCTTTAAAAAAAGGGGGGGGGGGGGGGGCAAAACTAACAGAACTCCAGGAATGTCACAGAAGTATCTTTAAGAAGAGATGTAACCAATTGCTGGTGTAAGGGAAGTTAAATAAACATCATCAACAGGGGTCAGAGGCATTAATAACATTAAATATGAGTATTCTCAAATATTAGTGTAATGCATAAAAGCATAGATGAATTTTACAGTGCAGTCAATAAGTCAGGGGACTTTTATAAAGTTTCCCTAAATATAGCAAATCCTCCTACAGCACATGTAAACTGTCGTATTCGGCACTGACGAATGATTTGTCATCAAGTGTATAAAAATAACGTTAACATTTTGAAATGTTTTTAATCTATTTTTGTTCTACGTTTATCCATGTTTTGTTTTTTTAAATGATATTTTACCTTTGGTCATATTTCATCTAGATGGACAAAGTTTAGATGATAAATGCTTAGATTTCACATCCTGTAGGTCTAAAGTACTCAGTATAAAAAAAAACCCAGCAGTGCCTGCTGTTACCCTCTCCTTTCAGGATATTATCTTTGCAGAGGAATGTAAGATAAGTGACTTCATGTCAGGAGAACTTGCTTAGTAATGGTACACCAGCAAACCATTTTGTTTTCTAAACAGAGTATGTATTTGTGTGACTTGTGTTTTCAAATAAAAGCTTTTTCCATGAGATGAGTGTTTTCTTTAAACTGTTTCCTTAAATGTTATCAGCCAGTTTTATTAATATTAATTTGATTAATATATACCAGTTTTTTTTTTCTCTGCTCACCAGTTCCGTTTGCCATTTGCAGAGAACAGGTTTGACGATCAAAGGTAGAGTTGGTGTGTGAAAGTGCACGGAGGGGGCATATTGATTGCAGAGAGCTTTGCCTATGAATACGCTTCCCCGGTTTGAGCATTGTGGGCTTGTCATTCATGGTTCGCACTGAGCATACTCTACCATAGCTCGACAATTGTGCCCTTTGTTGTGCGTCATAAAGAATGCCGTGGGTGTGAGTCCTTTGCCAGGAGTTTCATAGAATTAAAAGCTTTAGGTTACTGTACAAACAAGCTTGTGAAAGCGTTTTCATGCAATGACATCCTTGTTTCATTACAAGATTCGATGCTTGTTTTGTTTAGCAAAGCCTTCATGTCAAGAACTGTCTTAAACATGTGGCAGGTTATGCAATAGTTCCTTAAACTATATATCCATCTGGCACCAATCTGTTGTGGGCTGTGGCTGCACCGTGGCATGCAATATTCTGTTTTCAGTCAGCAGGAGACTACGTAGCTCTATGAATAGTTTATTTAAGCACAAAAATCAGAATTAAAAAAAATGGGCAGCAAATCATATGGATAAAGTTATAAAATAAGTAACAATGATTGAAACAATCATTAGCATACAGAAATATAATATATACAATATATATATGTACACATACAGTAACATTTTTATCAATCTCAAAGGGAAGTGCTAGATATTTACAAACTACTGGTTAAAGAATCTGTGAGGGTATCGGAGTACAAAAGAAGTAAAATATCAAAAATATTACAACATTCAAGAGAAGCAAAAACTATACAATAGTTCTGCTGGGCTATTAACGCTTAAAGCTGAGTAACTACAAAGTTATTGCATAGTATGCTATGATAATGCAGTACCATATTACAAAGAAGATAAGTGGCTGTCTTCACGTTTAAAAGTCTTTTTAATGCGGGGAACAAGAAAGATGCTGCCGTCAGTTGACTGCTGAAGGGAGTAATCTGATGGGGAGTAGGAGTTTCCCTTCTCGTCTCTCAACATGCCAAACACCTCCAGGTACAAGCTGTTGAGCTGCCGCTTCATTTCCTTAAGGTTTGTGATGTTCTCGCTCTTCTCACTCAGCAGACGCTCTTTCTCTTCCTTCAGGGAGTCCAGATCACTCTCCAGACCCACTATGTTCTCCATTTTGCGTTTACGACAGTTCTGGGCGGCCACCTTGTTCTTGCCGCGGCGGCGTATGTCGCGTACCAGGGCCAGCTGGGCCTCGTTCAGTTGGTGTTTTGACATCAACTCATTAAAATCGTCAACAGGCAGATTGATAATCATGTCAACAGTAAAGGGGATTTTGAGGGCCTTGGCCCTCTGCTCGTCTCTGGAGAGACGCACATCAGAGCGTTTCTTCAGTTTGTCTTTGGTGAAGGGGGCGTTCTTGTGGCCGCTGTCTTCTGCTGGGTCCACCTCGTGTTGTTTGGGATTCTTCTCCTGGTCTTTTGGCTGCCCCATTGGTACACATACAGAAATTGCAGACTGTACATCATCTGGTTGGAAATTTAATGAAAACATCTCAGAGTAGTCAGATTCTGCACTCCCAGGGCTGTGGTCCATCTCTTCCATATCTGAGTCACTACATCTAAAGGACTCGCTTCCATATGCAGATTTTGAAGGTGAACATGAATTTGGGCTTGCATTTGTAGAAATCCCTGAATCTGAGTCTGGCTGTTCTGTTGTTACATTATGCTTGCCTCTGTCAAAGGCATCTCCAGGTGAGAGGGTGTACAGATCCATGGGAGTGAAGGGAGCCTCGTTTGGGATGTCGGACATGGCAGCACTTTCATTTCCATCAAGCCCATGTTGATCACTGCTTTCTTCCAGTATGGTGTTTTGGTAAAATATGCCACAGAAACTTTCTGCACCAAGGCTGCCATTTAGCTGAGGAGTTTCCGCCTTCATCTGGCTGAGAGCATCAGCTGGAGCCACAGCGGGAACGGAGACATCCAACGTATTCATGAACTCTGCAGGACCAACATTTAAATTGTCTGCTTTCCCATCTGTGAGATTGGTCATGGGGTAAAAAGAGTAGTTTGAATTCTGTATTTCAGGGCTGTTTGGAAGGGGATAAGTTGTGGTGTCCAGTGTGTCCTCCATTTGCATGTTCAGGCATTGCTACAAGAGAAAAAAAAGTCGTTAGAATAAATAAAATCAAAATATTTTCAAGTACAGTATAAAAAAGGTCAAAATTTATGTTGTACTGGTATTAAAATGTCAAAATTCAAATTCTACAAAAAAGAACCTACTTATCATACATTGAAAATTGAATTACTATTAGTATGACTGTGGTACAGTATTGAAACTAAGATAAATATAAGTTTGCTGTATTCAGTTTTTTCATGCTTAATCTGTTATCTTCACTAAACGGGTTTTCAGTTGGTACAGTCTGTTACAGCTTACGGGTATTTCACTGAGACGTGCTGGCAGAGCAGGTTTTAGCACAAGATTGCTGACTGATTAACAAACTGAACCAGGTGTCCTGGCTGCTGAAATGATGCAACTTCTTGTTGCTGTAAATTAAACACACTACCTTGTCTTCATGAAGCAGCTTTCAAGAATTTGAACATAGTTCCACACAACCTTTATTTCTACAGGTTTTTTTTTTTGGTCTTATCACCAACTAGCCAGAATAATTGCTGCAATTCTATTTTATGGCTACAACTGCAGCCCAGTTCACTCACTGATAGGTCAAGGTGACTAATAGAGCACTGCTCCACCCACCAGCTAATGCAAATATGAGGTGCATTGAAACCGAGCTGATAAAGCAGCTAATGAAAGTGATTTCACCTTTCTGCTAGTAAGCAAAGGTTTTAAGACACACCTCATCTGAACAAGATATCTTTGGTTCTGCAGGATGAAGTAAATGGCTATTAATCATATAAATTGCATTGCACCTTGAGCAATCATGTCTCCAGTGCTTTAAAAGGTCCATACAATGAAACCTAATCACAGTGGAATAAGCAGTGTGTACCCTATTCTTGGAGCAAGCAACAAGTGTTTGTCTTCTACTGCCAGGCTCCTGTCATTTATTTATTCTTTTTGTATTTGTTCCACCACCCACCCCGCCATGCCAGTGAGATTGTAGAGTCTGTTTGTCACACCTGCAGCTCAGGAAGGGACAAAAGTTCCATCCAGGCCTCCTCCAAATCTGGAGACATTCTCTGTGATGGTGGCAGCTGACCTGGGGAGAGGGTGGCAGGTGATGGAGCTGGCTGCTCGGGGGACATCATCATGTTGCTGCCGATGGCTGCTGAAACAGCAGGTGTGTCGAGGCAAACTGAAGTGTTCTGGGAGACAAAAACAGACATGACAGTTTGTATACGGCTAAAAGTGGTCCCAATATTCACACTGTTAATTTGTGCTAATTTCTGGTCGATGCTGTTACCTCAGTTTCTTCTACAGGAAACGTCTCTGCCAGCAGCTGCAGACATTCATCGAATGACATGGCGTCACCGGTCTCTGTGAAACTGGCATTCTGCAACAGAAGTCAAAATACTTCCTTTTACTTTTTACCATCTAGCATTCTTTATGGCACCATTTTTAAAAGCAGCACATGATTGTGTATTTATAGTGCTCAGGTTCCTGCAGAGCAGTTTCTGGAGCTGACTACACTGATGCAAAACTGAAGTCCCACCTGTGTTGCTGTAATTACACAGGATGAGGTGGTAACCTAGCTACAGCACAGAAAGAGCGTGTGAAATGAGGTGGGAGTGGTTTGCCTTTGACATGAGTAATCATGGCATGTGTATGTACCTGTGTAACCTCTAGAGGAGTGATGCCGGACTGCAATGGGGCTCGAGGTATGTACTCTCCCGTCTCCTCGTCTAGCTGTAGCTGCGCCAGCAGGGCCTTCTCCTTCTCCTGGAGCAAATGCAGCTTCTTCTCTTCCTCCAGCTCCCGCTGCCTCTGCAGCTCATGCTCTTTCTGACGGTGGTTGTAGTCAAACACTTCACGCCTGGCACCAAGATCAATGTCCTGCTTCCAAAGTATGTCGATCAGGTCCATGTCCTGGAAAGATAGCCGCAGATCGGTTAAAAGAGTTGTGATCAGCCATGCTGTCCTGCAAAGGAGACTATTACAAGCACCGAAGCAAAGAACGTCCCTGCTGCGAAGCGTGACTGTTGCACCTGCCACACCCTGTCCCTCAGTATCACCAACAACAACACAGGCACTAATGTCAAGGGGGAGAAACTGCATGAATAATAAACGTATTTCTCTCCTTCCTCTGTTGCCACCACACACCAGGAAAAGACATGTATCCTCATTTGATACTCTTCCCAATGAAGGGAAGTAGTCATTGCTTATCCAGTTACACAGAAGTGTGAATTTGCTTGCCGTATTCAAACTCACACACAGTCATGTATACTTTACACTTTAGGTTCAAATTTAAATAATTCAAAATTAGATTAGAAGCTAACACATTTTAGACCAATTAGAAAATGTGGACATTAAAGGTATGCGTTTAGGTGGTTTTAGTGTGCAGCTTTGTGGTAGTTGGCGATAATGATGCAATATATAAGCAAAGCAAGTAAAATTGCAACTGAAATGCGTCAATTATGATTACGATCACACAGTGAATCTACGTGAGCAGCCTACACAAGTGGCCAACGCTGTTGCCAGCATTTACACCTGTGTGGGCTGCATCGATGGCAACGTGTAGTTACATTTCTTGGGAGGTGCACATCAGATTACAGTATAGGCTATGGCGCAGGGTTTCAGAGAGGTTTACGGTTACAACGTACCTTTCTATGTACTCATACTTTATTTCCTCAATTTCTTCCCTGCTACGTCTTCAAGTAAACAATTACAAGTACTACTAAATGATCTTAACACAACACTTTACTATAATCTCGTCCTACATGTATTTACGCATTAGGCTGAGGGCGTGATGACAATTTAGTACCATTTCCTGTAGATTTCCCCTAACTGTCCAAATGTTATTTACCTTTTTAAACAAGAATGTCTAAAGATAAATTATGCTGCACCCTTCTCTGGGCTTTTACCAGAATTTATTTACATAAAGAAAGTGTTTCACAAGGCCCAAGGATGTTACATAAACCCAAGATACTGGTTCACACAAAAACTTCTGAGCATGTGACTTGTTTGTTCCTCCGATTTGGGTATAAACATAACTTATGAGCTTGGGTTTATAATGCAAAAATACAGCCTAGAGGAAGCCAAGAGGGAACTGAGGGAGAATAAAGAATAAAGCAGAACAATGCACAATAAGGAGGATGTGGAACTGTTTAGAAAACCCTGTCAGATCATTTTTTCTTTCACATGCTGTTTTTTTTTTTTTTTTTTAATAAAAACAGGATGAGTCACAAGCCTCCACAAACTAATAATAATGGCATACCTATAAATATTTGAAGTCATTGTTGACACCATTTTCCTGAGTACAGCTGTGGTGGCGCACAAGAAACAAACAAACCCACTAACCCTCTTTCCCTCTTTGCCTCTGTGTTGCATCAGAAGCATGACCACTAAAGGATTACACATTACTAAGGCTGCCTACTGTAAATCATGCTCACCGATTGGAAGGTGAGCACACAACCAGACATTATGGCTAGTGCAAGAATGAGGAAGTCCCTTAAAATGTCTGTGTGGGATGTCTTAACTCACTGCTTGAGGTCACTGATGTTTTCTGACCAAAAAAAAAATTTTTGGTCTGTTGGTTACACCTAATGCACTCATGAGACAAGTCACACAAGTCCCCTGGAAACAACAACAACTACAAGGCCAAAAAAAATGTCTTCAGTCAGTCAATGATTTCAACATAGCTGAATTAGCCTGTGTTGTTATTAAATGCCACAGAACCAAAGTAGATTTATAAACAGCATATTCTGTAGTAATAACAAGTAGGCTCTGTGAATGTGGGCGTGTTCAAGGAATGGTGTCACTATCAATTGTCACAAGACTGATTGGCACCAGAACAAGAAAAAAAAAAAAGGAGAGTTTCCACACCTCTCAGCCAGACAACATGACTATACCAGTCGAACAAGCTTTTAAAATACAGCTAAGGGCTTGAGAACAAGCATCAGAAGCAGATTAAATCTGACAAGCCCAACTAAAATCTGATGGTTCCTCTGCTTGTCCTTTTAGTGTAGGTTGTTCAATTACTTATATACAGCTAAACACAAGGCCCTGAAAAGGGACCCAACACCATTCAGTGGACATCAAACCTGAACAGTGGATGATGAAACACAGCTGCACATGTTCCAAAACAGCCATTTAGGCCCTCATGAGTCAATTTTGTACTTCCACTGACCTCCACTTATGATAGCCTTAACTAAACACTGAAGATGTGAGGCCACTTCACAGGAAAAATCAAGTTCAACCAAGTTCAGTGTTTTCATTCAGCGTGTAAGAATACATCTAGTCTAATTGTTTGTATTGGGGTTTTCTTGTTTGGCAAATGAAATACACAGCAAAGACACGGGCAGCAGGAAAACGCTATCATTCATGTTGGTTATAAAAGCTATCAGATATGGGATCACATGCTTGAAGGAGGGGAGGGAGGGGGGGGGAGGAGGAGATGATGACACAGTTATGAGAAAAGGTTCAAGAGGAACCAGGTTCTGTTTGTCAAACTTATCAGGATCCGTTTTATTCAGGTAATCGATCATAACACTAATCTCTGGCCTTGTTTTAGTAATTGGATTTTCCCTGTCCAAGAAAAGCGTCACAAGTGGATGACTTGCAGAACCGAAAGAGAGTTAACATGTCTAACACTAAGACAGCCTGTCTAGCTCACATTTTACCACAATATCCTCTATACTAAGCCGTAAACACACAAGTACATTAGCTGTAATTTGAAATAATCAATACTTAAAAGTTTACATGAAGTCCAACAGCCGACATAAAAAATGAAGTTGACAGCCAATGTCAGACAGTTTCTAGCGATCACTTTAAAGAAATACTCTTATTTACCTGCTGACCGGAATGCATCACCTCCATTTCCATCATTATGGAGCTCTGACGTGGGGTTAAAAAAAAAAAATTCCTTATGACTGAAAAATTTGTGTGCTATTCCTCAAATGGCAGATGAAAATGGCGAGCGGTCCGGAGGCGATCTAGTCCGTCACAGGAGCTGAGCTACGGGAAATGCTGCTTCCTCCAAACCTAATGAACATTACGGAAATGATGGCCCTGCCCACCGGGCTGCGGCTCCGGGATCGTCCCCCTCTCAGCGGCCTATGAGGGCTGTGTGGGCATGCGCGTGGAGTCCGTTTTAACACCCTGGTTGCCAAATTTTAAAAAAAAAAATTACACAACAGATTTATGTGAAATTTAAATGTTTAATCTGATTCAAATAAACGAATAAATTGTCATATCTAAAACCGTTAATTTATAGTCGATGTTACATAAGACTGCTTATAAGAAACACATGTAGTGTGTACCTTTTCTAGTTTAACTCCGTCATGATCACAACCAGTTTGTTTGGTGCATACCCCCCTCTGCTGGTGACCGTGACAGCCGTGGAGCTGGAGGCCCTGGGGCCCTGATGTTCCTTGTGCAACTGGGCAGATAAACAGAACACCCAGTTTCAAGTAAAAATCCCGCATTTCACGTTTTACTTTGAAGTTCAGAGCTATTTATAGCTAAATACCTGTCTGTGGGGAAAGTCACTGTGCAGAATGACCTCTGTTAGTTTATATGCTTGTTGGGGGTACAAGAGGCACCCTGGGTGTTGGGATCTATTAAACTTTTTATATTTACTGGGTGTTGTGATTGGAAAAAATCTTCATCTGTCAAGTAGTGAATCATTACGGGCATTAAATAAACATTCTAACAACTAAATTATTTCCTGGTGCATTATTTTTTAAATAAAATTATAAAACGTGTGTGCAAAGAATCTCAAAGGTAGACTTGAAATTCCTATGTGTTTAGATTACACAGTGAAACATAAATGTGAGAATTACGGGCTATGATACAGTAACAACAAAATAAAATAAACTATTCTTCAAAGCAGATATATAAATAAAGTTACTGTAAGGTGTAGGGTGTAAAAGGGTGTACAATTTACATTAATACTGTATTACTTAGACAAAAGCTGCACATTAACTGAAATATTGCACATTTAAGTACATTTTGTAAGGAAGTAATTGACTTTTTACAGCATTTATTTTACACTTAGTAAATGTATGCAGTGAATTTAATGCACTTTCTGCTGTTTAGCGCTTATTCTTTATGATAGATAGATAGATAGATAGATAGATAGATAGATAGATAGATAGATAGATAGATAGATAGATAGATAGATAGATAGATAGATAGATAGATAGATAGATAGATAGATAGATAGATAGATAGATAGATAGATAGATAGATTATGTAAAAACAATTCTATACAACTATATTGATAATAATATGGTAAAACACAGGGATATTGGATCATTCTGGGATATAGGCCACTTTCACTTTTGCTGGTACGAACTTAAATGTGTTTGTTGGCGTTGCTGTAACTTGTAATAACGTTTTAAATAAACTGTGGAACCTCTTGCACTTATTAATGTGCCGTCTGAATACTTCTTTCACTACATGTGCTGTAGATTATTAACATTAATAACAACATTAAACACCGAATCCAACTTGACCAAGTAGAACATTGAACAGCTAATTACACCCTTTAATAGGTTAATACTGTGAAAGAGGACATTCTCCATAAGCACTACTTCTGATTTTGAGATATTCTGTTGGTAATTCCTCGAACTTTATCCAAAAATTGGAATGTAAATAATTTACAATTATTTTTCCTAAGTAGGTTAAAGAACATAAAGCTTCTTTCAGCATTGGTGGACAGCCCAGATATGTCAGCGAAACTAAATGTTGTTGTAGTTGATCTAAGTTTCACCTATTCAAGAAAATTCAGGGGAATATAAACTAAAGAAAACCATTAGGCCCTATACTTAAGCACATTTGAATCATTCTGACACCTGGGCGTAAGTAAGAAGTCGAAATCGAGATGTCGTAGCTTTTCAGCCCGGGTAATAAGACAGACTTGTTCCCGCTTCTAGCACCCATCTGCGAGGAGTCTCGCACTAAAGTGCAGCTCACTGTGCCACTGCGTGAATTTACACTAAAAAGCCTATTTTTGCCTCTCGTGCGCGCTCCTGAATACGCGTTCACGTTTGGCAGCTCCACGTCGACATTCTTCCAGCTGCATATAGTGAACTGCACAGCACTGGGGGAAGAAAAGGTAAAAGCGGCGGCGGCCACCTTACGATTAGAGCGCTGCAAGTCCGCCGATGGACATCAACCGCACTGAAAACAGGCGTTTGCGCTGCGAATCTATCCGTGGCGTGCAAAGTCCTCGGCCCGCTTTCATCTTTTGCATTTTATGATCTAGACTGTTTTCCCCTCGTGTTGGATTGCAGCTGGTTCCTTGTGTCTACCTATATCAGGTACAGTATGACTTGCAGAGCTTACTTTCTCTTTATCATATTACTTCTTAAAGAAATTGTCAAGATTCACACATGGTGCTGTTTGCTTTGTACATTATTTTGCACTTCTGAAGTTGCTGTCATTTGGTTGCTGATGAAGTGCCAAGTTTCCAACTACATTCAAACTGATAGAACTCAATGCTCCTGGAGCTCAGCTGGCCTTCTGAACTTTCCTCGTTGCTATCATTTCACTCTACATTGTTTAGTAAATGGCTTATTCTCAAGAACCTGTTTAATTCAAAACGTTGTTAAAGATCAACAGGTAGAGTCACTTATACCCTGTCATCTTTGAAGTGAAGTAATCCTAAAAAAAAAAAAAAAAAAAAAAAAAAAGGATTAGAAAAACTGTAAAATCAGTCAGTGTACACTTAAATTGTTACCTTTGTAAGCAACCAGATGGTGAAACCTAAAGAACTAAGTAAATACACAAAAGAATAGTTTTCTAGGACAGTACATTGCAGGATCAACTTTTGCACACACCCAGAAATTATTTAGGTATTTATTCATTTCTGTATTGCTAACAGCATGTAAAAAGACTCCACCTGGCCTGCTATATACCTGTGTGACTCTAGGGAGGACCCACTACACAGCTCAGCTTTCTTTAGGCCCCGTCCTTAAACCATTCAGACCTTAGCAACTTCTTGCTCTGTTATTTTCAGCTCTTTTCTCTGTTATATATTTTTCAGCCGAGTCGGTATAGTGGGGCAGAAAAAAAAAGGATAATACAACATGGCTGTCTTGTCTTCCCTTGCTTTTGTGCCTTGCTGCAGGTTGAAGGAGCACCCAGTCATGAGGAGGATAAGGTTCCACACAAGGACAAACCTATGAGGTGGCACTGTGGCTTTCCAAATAAAGTTCTGTGATACACTCAGACTCTAATTGCCTGCAGTCAGTGCATTACAGAACTTTGTTTTGGAAGTTAATACTTTAACCTTTTGGAAATAAATCCTCGAACATCTGGACATTTTAGTTTATAGAACAGTTCAATGTTTCTGTTGGCAAATGTTTTCTCAATAAAGTTTCTATTTTAAGCAGATTTTCACAGTCTCTTTCTTTTGATAGTTTAATCCTGATTAATTTGTATTCCACAATAATGTTGCTTGTCCTTTTGTGTCAAATCATTACTTAAAAAAAGCAGCCAAGTCGACCGTATGGAAGCACTAGTCCCGCTGCTCAGGTGACTGAGTGGAGGTGAAGCAGAAAGGTAAACAGTTACTCTGTTTTTACAACCACATCAAAAAAAAAAAAAAAAAAAAAAAAAGTGTACACATGAGCAATTTTGACCAGGTAATGGTGCAGCTGTAGTAAAGGTAAATCATTGCAGATGTTCAAGGATTAATTTAAATTTTTAGATTTGTCATCTTACATCTGCCCAGCTAATAACAAGAGAATTTGCAAAATTTGACATTTAAAATTGTACGTTTCCATTTTGGCCCCAGTGTTCACTTTCCTGCATTTGTTTCATTCGCAACTGTGGTTTATGTAGGCTTCAATTGTTACTTTGTAAACTTGATAAACTCTTGAATATTCCAAACAGAAGTCTTACGTCATTTTATCTACCTAACTAACTGCATTTTCCTATCTTAGCTATAGACTGCATAATGAGTCACTGGTCACTGCCATGTAAAAGCTGTCTCAGTCAGTGGGACATATGCAACCAGTCCTCTACAGTCTATGCTAATGTTGCAATGCATGCTGGGAAACGCGTTCAATGGTGCATTCAAACGCCTCTCGTTAGCTCATTTGCAGAATGAATTAGGAGTTTGCCATTAATGTCGATACGTCCAGTTCTTTTAAAGGTTAAACAAAGTGGATAAAATAAAATTTTGATAATGAATCCTACCAAGATAGAAGGCACAAGTGCAAATGTAATGCCTTTTTTTTTTTTTTTTTTTTTTTACTGAACTGACTGATGTGATTATTTTCTTAGGCTCTAAGCTGAAAAAAAGATCCTCAATCTACACTCCAAAACTTGAGGTTAATACTTACATCTGAGAAGCTAGAACCTGTCAGTGTTTAGGATCTGGGAGAATAAATAACCTCAAGATAGCGTAAATGATGTTCTGACGAATGCTTCTATTAATAGACTTACTATATTCAGGTGTAAACCGGCCCAGTGTCTGATAACCATTTAATGTGCCCAAAGTAAAGACATATATTTTATACTGTATTATACTACGTTAGAAAATCCTAATTTTTTCATGCACCGCTTTGGCGCTAAAGAGTGGTATTTCCTACCGGCAGTGAATGTAGACACTTTCCCTGCGCTGACCTCTGACAGCAGCTCACGGAGCTGCTCCCTCCCTGCACCAACACGGAAGCAGCATGGCGTCCAACCGCAGCAGCGGCAGCTCTGACAGGCAACGAATTGCACAGCAAAGACTGAGTGTAATTGCTGGGCATTTACAGAGATCGGTGGAGGGTAACTCGGCCATCCTAGCCGCGGAGTGCAAAGCAGAAGGAGACAAGCTAGATGTCTCCAGCGAGCGGAGGACTGTGCCGAGGAGGAGGTACGAGGCTGTGATGGAGCGGCGGACGAGGGGGGCTTATCCGCTCACTTTTAGATAGTTCTTAAGTCAATTTTAAGTGAATTACCAGCTAAGCGTGAAACCTTTGGGTGGTGTACAGTGGTAGGCAGGTTGCCGTCTCCCCACCAAACATTAATAGCCGTTAGAGATGTAGCTGAAGCGGAGTTTAGTTAGCTTCCAAGCTAACGTTTCTAGGCTACAGAGCAGCCATTCATTTGCTACGGGGTGGGTGCGGCTAAGTGTAGGAGTATTGA
Source organism: Archocentrus centrarchus (assembly GCF_007364275.1). NCBI lineage: Eukaryota > Metazoa > Chordata > Actinopteri > Cichliformes > Cichlidae > Archocentrus > Archocentrus centrarchus. Next base: position 18,735,926 of record NC_044366.1, read on the forward strand.
AGAGGTCGACTTATTCAAAGTTTGCCAGCTGTAACTTTCCATCTGTCTCAAAGTACATCATTTTATTTGTTATGCGACTGTATCTTAACTCAGTGAGGTCGTTAGTGTTTGATTACTCCACTTGACATCCAGTAACTGTGCATGAGCTGTCTGATTTATTGGGATTTGTAAACAGTTTTACTTTTTGGAATAGACCTGTTAGCAGGTTCGCTCAGATCTGGTCTCTTTCGAGAAGACATCTTAGGTAAAATAGCATGTAGCTAAAGTGCAACAGCAGTCAGAGCAGACAGAGAAACTTCTGTCTCTTCTGTTGCTCTGATTGGTCAGGACAAGTGGTGGCCTGACTTTCAACCTATTAGCAGCCAAGCTCCTTTTTGAGGAGCCCACACCAGAGCACTGACATCTAGTGTCTGTCTCAGATAACAGCAGCTAATGCAATCAGCAAAAGTATGTTCATCTGGCCTTGTGATGTGCATCATGTCCCGTTCAGGCCAATGTGACACTGTGATAATCCCACAGAATATTATGTCTCTTAACCCTGTCTGAGTTGGGGGGAAAGCACAACATAAGAAATTAACTAGACCGTCAGTAGACTGTGGAACAATCTTGTAAGGGAAAGAATCGATTGACAATTTTGTTGCTACAACTACTCTTACTCCATTCAGTCTGTTACTTTGCTGATATTGTTAGTGACTTATTTACAGTGAGGCAATTGATATTGTAAGTTAAAGACACTACGAACAATCCATACTCCCTTATGAGCAGGCTCTTGCTAGCACTGGGGGGGATATCTCGTGGTGAGAGATGGCAAACACCAATACACATAATACAAGAAACACTTAGCAAGTTGCTTAGCCCCCACAGACCAGAAATATACAGCTCTCCACAGCTAGAGGTGCATAAAGATGGTGAAGCACAAACTGTGGCAGATGCCAGACTTTTTCACAGTACTGTATCACCTCTCATTTCTTTATATTTTGATAGGAAAATGGGGAATAGGTTCAACAATTTATTAAAACTTGTGCAAACATAAATGCAAATAAGGCAAAAACAGAGTTTGTACATTCCTAACGGGCTTCAAAGTCAATATTTGGTGTGAGCATCTTTATTCTTCAACACAGTCTGAACTCTTTTAGGCAGTTTTCTTGTAATTTCTTTAAGTAGTCTTCAGGAATAGTTCTCCAGGCTTCTTGAAGGACATTCAAAGCTCTTGCTTGGATGTTGGCTGCCTTTTGTTATGTTCTGTCAAGATGATCTCACACTGCTTCAAATAAAGGTGTGGTGCAGGCTCTGTGGAGGCCAGTCCGTGATTGATAGTGTTCCATTGTGTGTGTATATGTTTTATTATTATTTTTTTTTTAATCCAGGTATGGCTTTACTGCACTGGCAGTGTGTTTTGGATCATTATCATGCTGAAGAATGAAGCACTTCCCAAGCAGATGCTTTCCATATGGTGGATCTAAATTTGGTGGTGCTTTTCTGGGTTTATAGTTCCAATTTGACAGATCCCCAACACCACTAACTGAAATGCAGCCCCAAACCCTGACAGAGCCCCTCCGCTGTGTTGTACAGATGACTGTAGACACGCACTGCTGTACCTCTCTCCTAACTTCTTCCATATATACATACGACAATGTTTTGAACAAAAAAAAAAAAAAGTAAGACCCATTGCCACCAATTTTCAGTTCATTTTTTGTGTCATTTGGCATACCTCTTCCTTTTCTCCCTCTTTTCCTTCCTTAAGAATGGCTTCTTAACAGCCATCCTTCCACTGAGACCATCTCTGATGAGGCCTCAGTGAACAGTATAGGATCACTAGAAGGGCCAGATGTATCCCTCAGGTCTCGTGTCAGGTCTTTGCTGAAATTTCTTTTCCTGTTTCTTAAGTACGTGGCTTTCAGTTATTGTTCATCTCATGTAGTATTTTTTTTTGACCTGCCACTTCTTCTTTTGTCCTCCACTTGCTCAATTTCCTATTTTTTTTTTTTTTTTAAATGACACACTGCACATTATCCTGAGATATGCCAAGTTTTCAGCTAATAGCTCTTTGAGAATCACCTGATTTCATGGCTGTCAAACTGTGTTATCGTTGGCCTTTTTTTCTTAGATTCAACAAACAAAAACAGGAACAAATGATGTTTTTGCAGCAGGCTGCTAGTAACAAAGTGGCTAAAGATACCGTTTAAAATAGGCTCTTTGCTAAATTGCATGTTACATGTAGACACAACACTGGTTCGTGCCTTGAGTTAGGCACTTGAATGATTCATAGGTCAGTGTTAAGTGGATTAACAGACAAGCAAAAGCATTTCTCTGAAATGGTCAAGTATGAGGACCGGACTGAAAATGAGTGAAAAAGCAGCCAATGTTGAAAGAAAAGCTTTGAAAGACCTTCAGAAAGCCTGGAGAACTACTGCTCAAGACCACTTAAAAAAATTACAACACAAGTCTGGCTTCTTCGAAGCAAAATATCACAAAATAAGGGACAAACTCAAGACTTTTGCATAGTTGTGTAAATGACACAAGTTTAATGGCACCTAATAGTGACCTATAAATACATGGAAAGAGGAGAGTAGAGTGGCTCAGTGCATCATGGCAGGACTCCAGCAGCCTGAGCAAATAGCAGCATTAACTGTGAGGTTGTTAGGGTCACCTGATCCAACCCTAACTATAAATTTTTATCAAAAAGAAAATGTCTAAAGCTTTTTTAAAAGTAGAGATGGTGTCTGCCTCCCGAACCCAAACAGAGAGGTGGTTCCACAGGAGAGTGGCTTGATAACCTGAATGCTCTGTCTCCCATTCTGCTTTTGAAGACTGTAGTAAGCCTGAGAACAAAGTGCTCCGTTGAGATAACGTGGGTCTAAGAGTTATTGAAAGATATCATGGGACCTGTTCCTCCAGGGCTTTTTGTGTGATGAGAAGCTTTTTTTTTTCTGTTCTGAAAACCATGTTTAAGCAAGAATCTCTCCAGTCCGACAGCAGGAGTTGACAACATTTTCATGGTGTCATCACAAATGTAGTAATCTTTCCATGAAGGAACTAGGTTTTCCAGGTATTAGAAAGTAGTATAAAGAGCAAAATGTGTGTAGGAAAGGGGTTAAGTGAAGGGCTTTTACTCAGAGAAGTGGGGTTTCAATCAATTGAGAAGCCAAAAATCTGCCTTCATTAATTTTTTAATATTATTTCCAAACCATGGCTTTTTTGGCTTTATTTTTCACGTTATCTAAATGTTTCTAAATCATTTTTCAGTCAAAGCATGCTTTATCCACTTACGACCATCATTTATCACAGACTTTCTTCACTATCTATACTACATATGCCATCGTCTATCCTTAGACCAGGTTTTGATCAGGAAGAAACTCTTGAAAAGAAAACCTTTAAGGGTGGATAAAAGGAAGAAACTTCAGGACATATAATTTCCAGGATGGATACAAATGTAACGCATGTTTGTGTAGAGAGTGAGTGGCACACAGGGAGGACCTCAGCTTATCAAAGTCAGTTCATGAAGACCTGATGTTGTGAAGCAGTGGTTCTCAAACCTCAGAAAACAAAGAAATGTTCGTGCAACGACCCGAGGATTCTTATCAATCATTTAAATTTTTTATTTTAAAAAACCTATACTGTAAAAACGCAGCAGTGCTTATTTTATTCTCATTATTTTCCTGCATATTTTCTTTTTCATTTTCACTCAGCTTACTTCACTTTTGGCAGTGGCCTTGTGCCCCCCACCCTCTCCCCCAGGAGCCCCGCCCCACAGTTTGAGAACCACGACTTGCTAACGGCCTGAAAGAGTTTTGTTTATTTTTTTGTATTTGTAGTATGAAGGTTAGTGGTCTGTACTTACTGACCTTGCCAAACGCAGTGCCCAGTTATCAGTGCATTTTTATTCAGCATGTCTAGCAGCTACTACAGTCTGTCAGTGGTGGTGAGGATTCATTAAAGTATGACTTAGTGTGCCACTCATTTCTGCTGTCACTCATAATTTAGAGTAGACCCCATTTTGGCATGGATTAATCTTAATAATGGCTTTTACTCGGCTGTGGTAGCATGCAATCCCAAGTGACCCATGAGTTATTATTGATCGGTAAATGGTTGTACAGCTGTCTTTCTTCAACAAGTACAGCACACCAACTTTGTACACTACCATCACAAGCTTCTCCTCTACTTAGAAAGCCAGCAGTTGTATTTAAATATATCAGATCAGTAACAGAATAGTGGTCACTGTTGAAATTTACATGTTTGCACAGCGAGCACAGACACTTCCCAGTATGGTTCCTGATTGGATGTCAAAAAAACATGAAGTGTTGTTGGTGTTTGTGCCATATTAGGTAGAGCTTGTTAGTTCAGCACACACATTTAAGCCTAATCCTAAAAAGGAGTATTAAAACTAGCCGTTGATAAGAACGGCTGACTGTCGCCATAAATGTAAAATACTCAAACGGATTAAATGGAGCTCAGGGACTGTCTGCTCGCATCCTCCGTGTATGGACAAGTTGTTTGAATGTGTCGCCTCTGCATTACTAAATGAGCCATGTCTTTGCTAACCTGTGGGTAAAGCATTTCCCTGTGGGTGTGCCTGTATGCAGCCTCCCGTTTTGTAAATTTGCCACCTCATAGCCACCTCAGGTTAATGGAAAAGCTGGGAATGGCTTAATAAAATTAGGGGATATTCTATATGTCTGGCTTTTCAGCTAACACAAAGAGATTGTCAGGAAGGATGCTGAGCCAGTATCCAGCCCAGAGGGACTGCAATGGCAAATTAACCAGGCCACCACACCCAGGGATAATCCTCACATGTATTTTTGTAACTTTGAGTGATGATGTCATTTTGTGCCAAGTTCAAATTGCAAAGTATGAGAGACCTAACCTGTGCCTACGTTTATTTTTCCACAGACAGGAGGTTATGAAATGGAACGGCTGGGGATACAGCGATTCAAAATTCCTCTACAATAAAAAAGGCCAAGCAGAATTTACTGGCAAAAGGTAAAGTATAAGAAAGCACAGCACTCTCACCAACGGATAAGAATAAGCAGTATGTAATTTAGCAAAGTCAGTCAACGCTCGCTCTCATCCACTGCCTCTAATCTGGTGTTAGCCGCCGTGTTGAGCTTTAGCATTCATTCTGTTTGTGTAATTTGAGGCTGGAGCTTTGCATTGATCTTTTTCACAGCCCACTACTTGAACCCAGCCTTTGGAAATCAGTTGCTGTCCCTGTGCTGTGTACTCACAACAATGTAGTGCTACTGCCACCTAGTGTTTGGCATTTAAACTGTTCATTGTCATGTGAGAAGGTCACTGGTTGTGATTTTCAGCCTTCCTAAACTCAGGTGCCCATTAGCAGAAACAACTTATGAATCTCTTAAAAAAAAAAATAATACTGACAATTATGTGTGGTTGTGGCTGCGGAGGAGAGATGGTGTTTGGGGTTCAGCACCCCGATGAGGGCAGCTGCGGGGATTGGGGGGGGGGGGGGGGGGGCAGCATCCCCCTTTCAGCCACTTTTGTTTTATTTTTTAACTTTTAATTGTTGCAGATTCCCAGAAACAAACTATTTCTCAGTCCTACTGAATATCCTTTATCCATGCCTGCCATGACAAGAGCAAAGGTGTAGGTGGGTCTTGTTTTTGCAATCCTCACAGTCAACTGTGGGAGAGGCAGCTGTGCTTGTCAGACAGTCAAAACAAAGAACTGGCACGGTGTGTACGAGCACGTATTTTCAACCAAATTGTTTCCTCCTGTGTAAGCACTTAGCACGTAGCCCTCTGGGCTTTCCACGCCCTTCCGACTGAAATCTACCTGAGTGTTGTATGTCAGCTGAGGCACTTGCTGTGAGAGTTTTGTTTTTTTTTTAAATATAGAGTATGTTTCATGGTCCTTAGACATGAATGGGCCCAATCTATGAAAGGAATGGGGAAGGAAATCTTACCAGCAGCACCATCACTGCTGTTCTGCTTGTCTAATAATTTCACTGGACTCAATCTCATAGTGTATTCTTATTTATCACAGGTCTGGTTTTCCAAATGAATTTGCCCAGTCAAGCATGGAGAAACTTTTTTTTTTTTTTCCCATTTTCAGAGTTTTGCTTCTGCTACAGTAAATCCAATGCAGTTGATTATTTTTAATTGGTTGTCCTTTGGTCTGTCCTTTTTGTCTTTTTTTTTTTTCTTTTCACAATCCAGGTATAGGCTGAGCGGTATGATCATTCCTGGCCTCAGAGATTGGATGGAAAGCACGTTCGGTGCCAGTCTGCAGCATAAAACTACAGCAGCAGTGAGTAACAGCTCATGTTTATTTGTTGCGTCTTTGGTGAATGGGAATGTGCAGAAACCCATAACCACGATGGTTTGTTTTGTTTAAGCCAATTCTGAATAGCAGTGCTGTCCAGCCTCCCGCTCTAAATGAGGCCTTCGTGGAGGAACTAAAGTCCACAGGTATTCCCTTCTCTCATGATGCTGAAGACCGGGTTTTTCGCGCACATGGTAAGGCAGAAAAAAAAAATTGATGCTCTTTTTATTTCTGTGAATTGGAATATGCACAAACTTGCATTTAATTAGCGAAATGCACCTTAATTTGTTATGAAAATATGAAAAATTCTGTGGTGTCATTTCATTCCTGTATTTTTTTTTTTTCCCCCCAGGCCATTGCTTACATGAGATCTTTGCTCTGAGAGAGGGGAAAATTGGCCGTGTTCCAGATTTGGTGGTATGGCCAAGTGAGTGCTGTTGCTGTTCTGCATGTATAATTTTTTTTCTTTCTATCCGTCTGTTTTTCTCCTCCCACATAGCATCACTGATCCCACCTACTGGCTTAGGTGATTTAAAGGGTTAATCTCTGCAGAGGCAGGGATATTAATATGTATGAGTGGAAGCTTAATAAGAAGCGTCAGGGGGAGGACGGTTGACACCCAATACTCCACAGTCTGGCACTGCACAGTACACCCATGAATTATGATTCTGAGATTGGTTTTCTCTTGTTATGGCTGGCACTATTTTATCATGCAAATGAGTGTTGACTGATGGTTGAAAGTTGATTAGCAGCCTCCCAAATGGGAAGCAAATCACCAAGCAACTGTAGGCATATTTTCATCCACGGTCGCACCAAAATTTAACTTTTCCAACCCTGGAAGTGCACTCTCATTTACTAAATGTGTAGTAGATGTTTTGACCTATAATTGGCATTCCTCAGTAGCCTCTCCAAGTGAATTTTAAGTGGATGTTTAGTTTGTGGAGCTGTAATCCTTTGGCCAGCGCTGTGTGTTTAATTGGATGCCCAAATGCACAAGGATGTAAGCATTTCTTACTGCCTCTCAAAGCTCTCGAGGCCAGTCAAGCACATCCATGTAGTTTGGTATTGCTGTTCGTCCCACTCACTCACCGCCCCACTGTGAATGGATATGGGCTCTGTGATTGGTTAAAATACATCTGTATTGATCCAGTATGTCCCACCCAAGAGAGTGTAGCTTCATGCAGTTTGACTCTGCCTGAGGAAAGCCCCAGGCAAATCAAAGGGTACTCTGCCTCTCTGCTGGTCTCCCTGCTCTAATGGCTTAGGCAATATAAATTTTATACATTGTCAGTGGTATGCAGATAGTGTTATGTACCATTATTTATCCCCTTTCAAGTGTGTATATGCTTTTTTAAAAAATGTTATGAACATTTAATATATGAATACTGTAGCAGATTGTAAATTAATTATGAAGGCCTCTAATTTTTTATTTTTTTTAAACGATCCTCTGTGTTTTTGCAGATTGTCACAATGATGTAGTGAAAATTGTGGAGCTCGCATGCAAACACAGCGTTTGTTTGATACCATATGGAGGTGAGCGTTGAAATCAAAGGTGTTCATCTACATAATTAGCATTCACATAAAATTTATATAGGACACTAGTTTATTTGCATTTCATGAGCTTTAACATATAGTTTAATTTTATCCATCAGTTATGTTTTTTTTTTTGTTTTGTTTTTGCCGTGGGAGAGCTCAGTGAAAACCTTATTATTCTTATTATAGATGCTGCTGTTAAAATTAGTGCAGTGGACACTCTGAACTGACTGGATTGTCACCCTTAGCATATGATGTGATTGTAACTTATATACTGTTTTCTCTCAAGATCTCCTGTCAATCACTACTATCGACAATATCATGCTGGTAAAATGGGAGAAATTAATCTTGTGTTTTGTTATTTTTACAGCAGGTTCGTGACAATCATATCAATAAAAGTCAGTCATTCATTACTGCAATGAAATCCTGAAGCATGCAGACGTATCATAAGAAAATATTATATATTGCACCTCAAGGATGAGCTATTCGGATAGACTGTTCCTCCTGTAACATGTCAAAGTGGCTGCTGTGAAAAGGGGTTTATTGCAACAGTGGTTTTTATCTCTTAGGAGGGACTAGTGTCTCTAGTGCCCTCGAGTGCCCCCCAGAGGAAACTCGTTCCATTGTCTCGCTGGATACCTCACAGATGGTACGTAAACACCTGTGCGATCAGCACTAAACACAAGGAAAACTAAAACCAAATCAAATATAGCCAGATGTAGTTTAAGTACGCTTGTTATGAAATCAGAATATTTTTTTTTTGGCTTAGCAGGATTGTAGTAGGAGTACATGTATATTGTTGTCACTCAGTAAATTTTTTTAATCAGCTGAAAACAATTAAGTAATAGTGGGAACTGTGGCCTGTTAGTGTGCACAGAGCCCATGCCACCAATTCAGCTACTGCATTATGAGACTAAAAAATTGAGTATTTCCAGTGTCTGTATTTCCATATACTCCATATTTTGAGTAAGGCAACTGCATCCAGAATTAGTTGTGTGTGTGTGTGTGTGTATAGGGACATAACCCAAGTGATGCACCAGCCATTAATCTTAATAGAGTCCCAAACAAGTCCCCATGAGCATGATAATCTTTTATCGGGTACAATATAAAGTGGTGAAAATTGTCACTGTACAGTAAAGCCCTTTGATCCAGGCTTACCTAGAGGTGATATACAAGCTGTCTGGAAGTTGTCAGCCTACTACTCATTGAGTTTGCTGCCACTGACATCAGTGACCAGTGTTCTGTGTCGAGGTCAGAGGTCAGGTGTCTCCAGTGCAACCACATGAAAGGAGCAATGTGGTAGGAACATAAAGTTTATTACCTCTGGTAACTAATTTATGGCAGATATGAGATGACCTCCTGTCAGCCATGCATCCAGCAGCTCAAATAAGAGGCATAATTTTTGGAATTGGATGTTAACCTTCAGGAAACCGACAGTTGTCTCCCCATCCTCTAGCACTTCTGAACGCATTTATCCTTAGACACGTTGATGAAAAACATACTGTGTTGTAAGCAAACTGTGAAGTGACTGTCTCCATGGGGCTGCTCTTGAGTGCGGTGTTTATGTCTGAGTCTGAGATATTTTAAGTCAACATAACAGATGTAGGCAGAGTTAAGATGACAGACACGTTGATACACAAGGTCTGTCTGAAAGCAGCAGTTTCTCTGTGAAATATAGAATGTATTTATGTTCATGACCTCCTCAGTCATGTTGTTTGTTTGTCACAGAACCGCATTCTGTGGATTGACGAGAAAAATTTAACTGCCCACGTGGAAGCTGGCATTGTTGGTCAGGATCTAGAGAGATTGGTAAGTACAGCTCGCACATCGATTTTCATTCACTGAAAGCACTTGCATTGATGTAAAATGCTGTGCCAACAATCAAGCTGTGTGACTATTCCCTTGGAGGCTGTCTGCGCTCATTCACCTTGGTACTCTTTGCTCAGTAGATCTAACAGGGTGCAGGAAGGAGTTTGAGATAGGAGCAGAGCACTGAAGGGGAGAGATTAGAGTCTGAGACGGTGGTCATGAGCAGATGGCACCATCAAGCTAATTCAGAAAAATGGAGAAGGAGCAGGCATTTGATGTAGAGGAATGCGTGAGCTGCATCTAAAGCAGACTCCACCTCTGCATTTAGACTGGACTGATTTCACAGAGCAGATGGGTCTGCATTATAAACTGCCTTCCAGAGGAATGCTGTGATAAAACAAGGCTTGACTTTACCCCTTTGCGCTTCTGGGGAACGTTGTTGTTGTACTTTAAGATCTTAATTATTATTACTGTTGAATGTTCTGCCTAAAGATGCAATCTTTCAGTGGTACAGCTGCCTTAAGGAGAATGTGTGGGCTCCCAATGACCTACACATTTTCCTCAAAGCCTTAGGGATAGTGCATCTGATAGATAGTTTTCTCAGAAGTACATTGTTATAGCTGCATGGCAAGGAACAAAGCCATTTACAGTGGGGTGTGGGGGTTTTTTGTTGGTTTTTTTTTTTGCATTCTGTGGCTCTGTGGAAGAGGAATGTGCAGCAGTCTTGCCTACATAATTCATACAGTTAAATAAACATGTAAAACTTACTATTATTGTAGTTTTTCTGAAAAAAAATAAGCTTGTGTGAGCTGGAAGTATCAGGTTTACAGGCATTATTTTACACATGACAGCAGAGCTGCCGTCAAACTAAAGAGAAATCAGTGTGTTATTTATTCAGTCTTTCCACTTAGTTTATTTTAGGCCATTATAAAAACCTCTGATGCCATAAAGCCACAGTTTTTACATTGCGGTATAACTAGAGCAGTGAAATGCAGCAGCAGAGGTGCAATTATATTTTCCCTTTGCTTGCTCATTCTCTTTGCTTGTTATTAAAACATTCTCGTGGGTTTACAACATCAGTGTTTACCACACATTTCTGGCTCCCTTTTAAGTTAAAAACAAACATGTTGTTTATTTATTTATTTATTTTTTTATCGCAGCTTAATGAGAGCGGCTACTGTACAGGGCATGAGCCTGACTCCATGGAGTTCAGCTCCCTGGGGGGCTGGGTAGCAACCAGAGCGTCAGGCATGAAGAAGAACATCTATGGCAACATTGAGGACCTGGTGAGTACCTGCTTGTGTTTGTTCTTTGCACTAAAGAGGGCACAAGGGAATGTTACTGCATAGTAATTACAAAGAAAATTATTAGCTTAAGTTTTGTGGACTTCCCCTGGTTATGAAATGTATGCATGTCCAAATATTTGTCAAGATCTCTAAGTGTGTGCAGGTATACTACTGTCTGTTTTGTGTTTCTGAAACTGTTGTATTGCTGTGTTCTGACTGAATAGGTTGTCCACATAAAGATGGTTACCCCACGAGGTGTGATTGAAAAGAGTTGTCAGGGACCGCGCATGTCCACAGGGCCTGACATTCACCACTTCATCTTGGGCTCAGAAGGTTGGATAACTTTCTTATGTGATCCTGGTTTAGAAGTGCACATGGATGTGTGCGCAGTTGTGTAAATGTGTGTGTGTTACTGTGGGTTTGTGTGCATGTGTGTAAAACCTCTGATAAAACAGTAACATCGGGACAGTTCTCATGCGCTGCGCTTCTTACACATTAACTAGCATTAGTGGAAATTTGATCTGGATCGGTGTTAGTTAGGAACCAGCAAGTGTCCTCTGCACCCCATCTGCACTGTCCTGTCCTTGTGAGTGCCCACAGAGAATACTGCCATATGTCAGGCTTCCCCTGCATAATGAGGAGGTTCAGAGACTCTTGGCATCACTATGTTAAACAGCTGTGGATACAAACTTTTTATTTGCCCTACAAAGCTCAGCAATCTGCTCCCCGACTGGGCTGGAATTGGTGCAGAAGTCTCTATTTCAGAAGTCTCAGTGAAATCGATCTCAGCAACAGTATCATATCGACAAACAGGGTTTGGAATTTTGAAGGTTTGAAGTTGTGTTCTGACTGTGCAGGTTAACTGTTACACTATATAAAGCACTTTGTTATAATCAGCCTGTTTAAATTGGTTCTTATATATGGATATTTTCACATTAAGCTAGCCACATTTATTTTTATGATTCAGTCACCACACAGTTAAGAGATCTTCTCAAAAGAATTTTGTTTAGCCTGAAATATGTTTGGCATGAGTTCTAAACACTTTACAATAATGGAATTATTTAGTGTCCTTCGTCCTCATAGGTTGAATATGGTACTGTGTTGCCAGTACATTTGGAGACTATAGGGCACTACAGACAGCCTGTCTACCTGCAGAAAATTGTTTGCTGCCAGATGGAGGCAGTGTCCAAAGTATGTCGTATAACTGGTCTGTGGGCTGTTCTTGCTTGTGTTGGTCCTTCAACCAGCCACACAGCAAAGTTATAACATACAAAGAGCTGAAGTGAAACCAAGTGTTAAAAACATTGAAAAGTGTCCACTGCAGCCGCTGTCTTATTCTTTTCATGCTGTATTTTTTTTTATCTATCATTGATATTTTGTCACGCTCCCATTCCTGATGAACTTTGGAATGGGAGAAGCATGTCTCTCGCTTCCCTGTTCCAGCCCACTTATCAACCAATCAGCATTCAACCGACGCATAGCTGAGCAATGCGCTGTTCGGTTTTTTTGAGGACACAAGAGCATGTTTGCGTAGGTTGAAAACCCCTCTCCATAGGCTCTCTGTTGGCAAATTCCTACGCAAACAGACACAAGTACCAAAAACCAAGCATCACTTTTCCAAAAGGTACATTTTAGGAGTCACAGTAACAGGGAACACATTGCATATGTGTCATATCAAGATTTTTTTTAATTGAAACTTCCCCTCTTGGTAAATATATGGGCTTTTTCAAGTTTCTAAATTGTTGATGTGAGTGGATTAAAAATCTCCAGCTTGAACTGATTATTATGCGGTGTGACTGATGCTAGTGCATTATAAAAAAAAAACATGACAATGAATCATAACCTAACAAGTTATTTTTTCTAATGCAACCAATTGGAGCCTGACTGTTTTACTGGTGGGCTAGTATTATCAGCTAATAATTTGCCGATCATTTGCTGATCGATTGGTATCGGTGTTTATACCAGCCGATTAATGAAAGTTAAAATCATAAAGAAGAGATGGGAGAAACACCCTTCAGCCATGTTATGAGTGTTTGTGTTGCATAGTTTGTCCACTAGAGGGCACTCTGCAGCTTCTCTGCAATGTGTTTGGAACTCCACAAACACAACAACCAGCTGATCCGAGCAGAGTGTAAACAAGTAAATAAATAACTGCACATAAGACATGTTGGGGAAATCTGTTTATGTTTCCACTTGTAATACATAGCTAGATATTGCTTACTCACTTATATTAACTTAGATGGTACAAAATTGTTAAACAATTTAGTCTAATATCAGAGTAGCCACTTGTAACACAATTTTTCTAATGTGTCATATCTTCAAAACGTGCGCTTTGTGAAGGAGCTGTTTTACAATTAAGGAGACTGAAATTAAAGATGAGCTTGTTGCTGGCCTCGTTACACTGAGTGGAGATAGGACAGGACCACACCTCAGTGGCAGTGCGTGTTCTTCTGGGAGGCCTAACTCTTTTTGCTAAGAGGTCATACCAGCACACGGTCTCATTAAAATTATCTACCTCCTCCCCCGAAGAACCCCATCCTGGAGTCTGACAGTAGGCCACAACAACAGCAACAGCAAAGCGCCACACTAAAACCCTCAGCTATGCTTTGCATGTTAAGTGGAACGCATCCATTTCATTAGAAATTACTGCGAAACCTCAAGCTTCTTATTCTCTGCGCAACAATGGATCTGTGTGTCTCTCTCTGACCTTGAAGTAACCTGAATGCAAAGCAGTTACAGCCAGTGTAAACAATGATTGGAATGATCAATGATAATCCCTTTCTCTTTTAAATTCCCCTCAACCATGCGGAAAATATAATGTGAAACCAACTAATGCTAATCTAATGTAGAGAGTTAAATGATTTGGTCAATGGCTTTTTTGGTAGAAATATTTGCTGTTAAAAAGACTCTTCATTGTGAATATTCCCTTTCCACAAATACGAATCTTTTAAGATGAGGTTAGAGAGTTCCAGTAAAATTAGCTTAAGCCGCACTCCAACATTTCATTGCATGCATGCGTGTCTCAAGAGTTTTTCCAACATTGCTGCTGTTATTGCCTTCATTTAGCCCTCACTCTGGCTCCTCTTATAGTCTTTCTTTCTCCCCTTTTCCGTATCCCCACCCCACTCTCATTAAGTGGCTTCTCCTGTGGCGGGGGGGGGGGGCTTTCTTGGGTGAGGCCCAGTGCAGTTACGTTTTCCACTGTGCCACTAGGGAGCAGCATGTGGCATGCAGTGTCACATTAGAGGCCTCATTAACAACCATAACAGGCTGATGAAGCCTCCTGATGGACTGTGGCTCTGTTCATGGGGGATACATTTATAAATGAATGTGATCTATAATGATACAGAGCACACAGGGTGGGAGCAAGCAATTTGGATCACAGCAATAAAATTCACAAACTAGCTCTAATAGCTGTTGTTCATTGTTAAGTATGTGAAGACAGGGTGAAAATGGTGAAAAAAGGAAAATCTTGTTTAGTCAAGTCTTTTTCCGAAAAGTCAAAATTGTGTCCACATATTGTGAAACCACAAGAAAGTGCTTGGATTTAGTTTAATTCTGTTATTATGTGATATATTTGAAGCAAGCAGTGTGAGCATTTCAGAAGCAGCAGCTAGTGGTTCAAAGCTTCCAGGGTCATAAGGTCAGCCAAAGGTTTCCTTGTACCTGTGTAGGTGTTGCTGTTGCCGGCCCTGCTGCCTTTGAAATACCCTTGCTTTGCTTTCTCGTCTTTTTAAGCTGATAAATCTGTTATCCCCCAGTGTGTGGTAGAAAACCAGATCTGCTAAGTGAAATGTGAGACAAAGGTCACCAGAACAACCCTTGGGACATGTACCAGAGCCCTGTAAAACAGTCTTGAGTTCCGCTCAAAGCGGGTTAGGTCATATAAACTGTGGGAACTGACATACTCCTAAAATCTCTCTCTGATTTTCCACAGGAACCCTGGGTGTGGTTACTGAGGTTACAATGAAGATTCGTCCCATGCCAGAGTACCAAAAATACGGCTCCGTGGTGTTCCCTAATTTCGAGATGGGAGTTGCCTGTCTTCGAGAGGTTGCCAGACAGGTAACACTCTTAATCTCCCCTTTAACATGTTGTGTTCTGCTGCTGCTTAACTCCATGTCTCAACATGAGATTGAGGCTAGAAAGGTGCTGTGTTTGAGGTATGTACAAGATTAGCCCTTTCGGGTCTTCGTTGTACCTTGTGTAAAACGAACCTGCCAGAAGAAAGTAGGGGAAAAATTGATTTATAGGCTAACTTGCAAAGGCATCTGATCTCATCAGACCTCATTTGGCCTAAAGTGCTGTCTCACAGTCTGTATACTGTACATTCAGGACAAATAACCACAAGCTATAAAGTCAAAGCTCTTTATTGTTGTTCATTTGACTAATTTGGGCCAACTTCTTTTCCCCTCAGAGGTGTGCTCCAGCTTCCATACGACTCATGGATAATGAACAATTTAAATTTGGTAAGTTTTGTTTGGACCTCACATTTAAGCCCAGCCCAGTATGGCTTTCATTTAAGCCACAAATTCATGACGGTGGCTGTTCACTTTACAAGTAGGACTTAATTTGGCCTGAGTTTTTTTGTTCATTTTTGTTTTTCTAGGCCCCAATAAAACCTTTGGCTTTGATCACAGGGCTTTGCAACATGAGGCACATGACAGGCTTTAGGCGTTTCTTTAGTTACCTCCACAAGGTGGTTATATTTTTAGTAGCGCATACGTCTGTGTGCCTGTAAACATGATAGCTCGAAAAGTTTTGAATGAATTCTGATAAAACTTTGTAGGGGTGTAGAGTGGGGTCATGTTAATAGTCCATTAAATTTGGCTTACACCCACCAAGGTCTTCAAGGTCAACTTAATGATTTATTGGTCAAAAACTGGCAAAAAGCCTTAGAACTCTTCAAAACTGTGCTTAAAATTCTACGGCCTTTGTTTGTATTGGGAACATTTAGGAAATGATGGTGCAATATGGGGATTCTAAATATCACATTATAGTTTGCATCCAAATATATCACATTTGACCTCTGAGCTCACTTTTACATTTCACGTCTGCCTTTCTTTCAAGTTGACCTCAAAGTGTGTTCAATCTTTAAAGAAAGTATTCTCAAGACAGAGAATAAGCTGCCTAGTTATTTAGAAATATATTGTAGTATAATATTATATAATAAGCTCAAGTTTTCCATGTGCAGTTATTTACAAATTAATACACATTATCCATTACCCACTCCTGTAAACAGCTGTCATGCTACCTTTATCTAATTGTTGCTGCACTACAAACTTGTTAAAGTACACAAAGAAAAATAACAAAGAAAACAAAATGAATATATACACAATATGATTCCCTGCTAAGAGAATGAGCTGCCTTGGCGGAGGTTTGCACTCTGAGTGCTTCGTCTGTAGTTTTGTTCCTCATATTTTATTTTGGTTGATTTTCACTTTAACCATAAATGGAAGTTGTGCAGCAGGCAATGATGTCACACCCCTCCACGGCACTGAATCGTTAAATTGATTATTATTTTTCCAACCAAATATCTGTGCGCACACACACACACACACACACACACACACACACACACACACACACACTTTGAAGCGAGATGAAAAATAAACATGACCAGAATTAAGCCGTTATTACTTGAAGTTTTACGATGTTGTTTCTTAGGGTCTAGTGGAATGCATCTGGCATTCCCAGAGATCTCTGTAAAGTTCCCAGTCTCATGGGATCTCATTACCTTCCCTGTATTTCCACTTTTCACAGAGTAGGCACTTTTTAGCGTTACTCGGGGAAGACAAAGTGACCAGGATTTTTTTTTTTACTTTTTTTTTTTCCTCGCTTTCCACTAAAAACTAAAACTCGTGGCACTATAATACATTCATAGACTTAATAGTAACTTGTTCTTACTTTTTAATCTTGCTTACTGTTGTGAGAGTTCATGTATAAACAGATTCTTTTTACTGCATAAACAATTTAGCACTACCTGCATTGATACATATGCTGAAAAATGAGAGTGCTGTATAAAGGAGCAGCATGTGTCAATTACCAAAAAACAGCCAAGGCACAGATGAAAATTTTGTCCGTTGTAGGAGCAATTTTCTCTCTCTCTGGATTTTGAGTATTTAATTAACGAGTATGATGGCTGTGAGAGACCTTAAGACCCACAATCAAATTTTGGAATGGAAACAATTAGGACACTAAGTGATGAAGAGACTTGCGCATAGGGGGAAATAAATGAACTGTTAAGTCTCGGCGACATCACCCATGACTTCCCTGCTGTGATTGATAACCATCCCATTGGCCCCAGCCCCTCATTTTCGCTTGTCCACAGGCGCTTTTGTGAGTCCGATCAGGAATAAATCAAAAAGGGTGGGTGAGGAAGACGGATATCACTGTGTCAACCCCACTTCCCTTTGGAAACTCTCTGATTTATAGTCGCTGTCGCTCGCAGCCACTGGCCAGTTGTAAAGTTATTCAAATGTTACCATTTATTTCTTCTTCTTCTGTTTGTAATACCAAATATATTGGAATGGCTTGCCCTGTCAGAACACTGGAAGATGCAAGCGAAGGCAGAGAGCTTGCCTAATGTGTGGGAAATGATATTTTTTTGAGGCCTACTTTTAACTAAATAAATTAAGCTGACTTTTATCTGATATTTAACAGGCCATGCCCTGAAACCTCAAGTATCTTCAATTTTCACTTCCTTTTTGGACGGATTGAAGAAATTTTACATCACCAAGGTAAAAATAACCAGGAGTGAACACTGTACATTTTCTTGCTGTGGGTGTTTTCCCTGAAAAATCAGTCTACCTCTTTAATTCTCAGTTCAAAGGGTTTGACCCCAACCGCTTGTGTGTGGCCACCCTGCTGTTTGAGGGAGACCGAGAGAAGGTCCTGCAGCATGAAAAGCAGGTTTATGACATTGCTGCAAAATTCGGGTGAGTAGTGGAACGCCCCATTTCCTGTTTCCATGTCTCTTATCTTCTGCATCTCTGTACTGCAGGATAATTTAAAGATCCTGACAGAAATGTGCCATATGGGTGAGACTTTATACACAATGCAGCGCTGCCTTGTGCGCTGCTTTCACTAGACGTTATAGTAGCAGTGATAAGAATAGAAAAGCACAGTTACACTCTTAAGATTTGTTTTTCCACTCAGTAGCGTGGATTGATGGATCACCTCTGGATGTCCTCCTGCCAGGCTAGCTTTAATGTTAAAGGAGGTGTGAGGTGGGCAGAGATAGTAGGGCACGGCTCCCCTTAGGACAGCACAGGGCCACAAGACACAGCTGGGGAGTGCTTGGCTGTTGTGATTGATCATGAAACACAACAGTGAGGACTTTGGTGGAAATCTGTTATCTGCCAGATAGACAGGGAACCTCCTTCATCCGGAGCCTGTTTTGAAACCTCACAAAAGAACAGTATCATATATGGGTGCATCCTGTATTATATTGTGTTCATCTGCAATCTATTTAGTTTTTATGAAAATAATTATTTTTGCATTATTATTGAACTACATTGAATTGTAACAACATTGACAAAAGTTAGATTTTTGGAAACCATATGTGAACATATGTGTGGAAATCTGATGTAAACAGATATTTTCTGTTACTTCAGTCACATAAGAAAGTGAAACATAAAACCTCTGTCGTGAATTAGTCAAATCCCAAAACTTGTCATACTACACGCAAAGGTGGCGCTGCAGTTATCTAGTTTAGATTTTTGCAGTTATTTCATAAAAGACTTGGCCTGGATTCAAAATCCTTTTACTATTTTAAATCCTCCCAAAACTGGGCCAAGATCATCTTCGTACTTTGCTGTTCATGAGTTGTTAAGAAAACTTTAATGTTCAAAGACTAATTTTTTTTAATATATATATATCAAAACAAGTAATTTTTTTTTTTTTTTTTAAAAAGCAAAAACTTATGAATGGATAAAGATTTCAACCTGTGAAAAGTTTCATCTGAAAACTAATTGCATGGATTTGTACAAGATTTGGATTGTGTCATCATGGGCCACGACACAGAATGCATACACTCTATTTGCTATTCATTAATTAAAGTGGTTGCGGCTTATTATGATGCATTTGTAGAGATTTCCCATTCATATGAAATGTCAATAGATACGTCTCAAGTGTTTGTTGGATTCTTGATATGTTTGAGCTGGTGTTCAGTTACGACAAACAATAAGAAATTCAGTGTTTTACTGTAACTGGTACCATTTCCGAGGCGTCCTCTGTTTTGCCAAATGTTTGATCAAGCTTAAAAGTATTTGTTGATAATACATGCCATATGTGATATTCATTTATTGATAATGCAATTATCTTAACTCAGTGACCAAGTCTTACTTGACACCAATTTAGCATTTCATGTTTGCATGTTTTCGTGATCTTACTGAGGTCCATAACAGTTCAAACACTTGCAGTCTACATGAGTTTTTTTTATCCCCCCTGAAATTCAATAAAAATTTTAAACGATGAGATTCATTTAGTGTACGTCACACAAATGTAGGTCAGGTTTGCATTTAACCAAGTAAGGGATCAACAAAAAGCTATATGGAAATGGTGATAAGAATGTGTTCACTCTGTTTTTAATGTATCTGTACTGCTCTTGTGATAGAAAACAGTTGAGCCATGTGAAACATGTCAGGCACATGCAACATACTCTTAATAATTCCATTATTTCCAATAAATGGCGATCAGCCATCAGCTCAAGTGCCAATGATGGATTACTTAGGTGTTGTGAGGAATGTTTCCTCCAGTGATGGGAAACAGGGAGAAGGGTGAAAATCAATATAGTGATTTTCTAATGAGCTTGGCCTGATTAGTTTGGATGGTAGATGAAAATGTGATTACCCACCGCAGGTGATAGATGTGTGGCTGACCTATGGTGATACACGGAGCATAGCGTCATTGATCTGTACATTGTTGCACTGACAGGCTCCAAAACAGCGGTTGCGAGGGGGAGCAACCGGAGCAACAAAGCTAAAGAAAAGATCTGTTAAATATTAACCCTGGTGTCTCCTTGCAGGGGCCTGGCAGCTGGAGAGGACAATGGGCAAAGGGGCTACATGTTGACCTTCGTCATCGCTTACCTCCGGGTGGGTCACTCTTCTGGCTTTTTCTTTGCCTGAACTGATGGGCAGGTGGGGCGGGCAGGGAGGTTGCAATTTGACAGCAGATAGGATAGTGAGCAGCAATGAAAGGCAGCAGAATATGACCTCAGGAGGTCTTTGATTTGATCTGGTCACAGTTGTTGTCAAGGCATTGAACAGCGGTGGAAGAGCACAGTAAATGCAGACAGAATTACAATAGGAAGTTGACTTGGGTCATTCCTGTTAGAGGACTTTCTGATAATCATCAGTAAGAAGGGTGTTTAAATACACGTACGCATGCTTTCTGCTGTCATTTTTTTCAGTCTCAGAATTCAAAAGTGCTTTCTCAGTGGCTCTATATTCTAATGGTTTACACATTTGCCTCACAAGCAAAAGATTCCTGGTTTAATCCCGGGAGAAGTTACAGATCCTTTTGGGTTCCGTCAGGAAGGGCATCCAGTGTTGTTTTTTAAATCTTCCAAACCAAACATACAGCACTACCTGCTGTGGTGTCCCCTTTTGAATAAGAGAGCAGACGAAAATAACTCCTATTCAAAAAATGTGCTTTCTGTAATGCAGGTTGGGAATTGTCCCATCCAAATTTCTCCTTGAGAAAGCAGAGGTCTTGGCGATGTAGATACTTAATCAAGTTTTTAATAGGCTTTTTTACACGAACACAAGTGCAGGACAAAAATCTCGGACAGTGAAAATGCAGAACTGAAAATAGTACAGTGTGCGACAAAAACTTGATATAGTTACGCACATCCAACTATATATTCATATAACTGAAAGTCCTCAGTTTTGTCTCCACAGCTACTCACCTTCAGCCCAAAACCAGTAATACAAGCAGCATCTTGTATTACTAGCTATTTATTTAGTTTTTCTTTAGATTCTGGATTTATTGGAGCAGTTTGCTCTGTTGAATGTAAGCCAGCAGTAAAACTAGCTTATCATAAAAAAAAAAAAAAACAGTAGTAATGTCTTGAAATTGCTTGTTTTTTCTGCCCAACTGTCTAAAGCCATAAATATCCAGCGTTCAGCAACTGGATTTGTTTCTTTTTTTTCTCTTTCAAGACTGATTCGAGCAGTAAATCACGGTTAGGCCTTTATAAAATATTTGTTAATTAACTTTATGTTGATTGACACTGTTTCAGATTCAACTCGTAAAACTAAGAACCGGTGGTTTCAAAATAAGGTCATGAGCTTGGAGGATTTCTGCATATGCTTGCTTTATCAGGTTACTACAGTGCACATAAAACATGCTGAATCACATTAACATACCAGCCTGCTTATATATGTGCATTATATTCCAACCAGGACCTAGGATTCGACTACTATGTGATTGGGGAGTCCTTTGAAACCTCGATGCCTTGGGACAGGTAAATACATTGATTTACTCGCCTCCCACAGATTCTGCCCTGAGAGTCTGCTGCCTTTATCCTGATCCTGGTTTTTCCCCCTCCTTTCTTTCCTTTTCTCTTTGCCTGTGTCTTTCACATTCACCTTCATGCCTGCCTTCTCCCCCTCATTAAATGACCCAGCGTTGGTGGAGCTTTTCCTCCTTAGCATATAAACTTACTATTACTGACACACACACACACACTCATACACACACACTCATACGCACATAGAGGACAAAGGTCTGTGACAGGGTTTTGAATATGTGCTATGAGACACAGACTCATCTCACATGCATGTAGTGTGATCTTCATTTTCTACACGTTTTCATTGTCCTGTTTTCTCACACAACAAACAGGAGCACATGCAGCTCCTTGTTGTGTAATATGCCTGATGGGAGAGACCAAGAGATCAGGCAGTGAGGCGAGCATATGTGCCTGGCTCATTACCCAGCCGGCTCCCCATCCTCCACACTCCACGCACGACTGCAGATCCTTAGGACTGGCGGCCATTTCCACACCAGTGGGAATCTCTCTCACAATGGGTCTTCATGTTAGTCAGTCTGGTCTCTACCTCCTGCCTGGTCTCTTGCCTTTCTTTGAGTTTTTTTTTTTCTTTTATTGGGTTGTTATTTATATTTTTTCAGTTTGTGTGTTTTTAAAAATGCATCTCTGTCATGTTTTAAATACACAAATATCAAATTGGACAAAAACATTGACCTTAGTTTAGACTGGTTTAGACCTTAGTTCTTTAAAGCTTTAATTAATTTTTTTTTTCTCAGGGTTTTGGACATCTGCAGAAACGTAAAGGCACGCATTGTTCGAGAGTGTAAAGAGAAAGGAGTTCAGTTCCCACCATTATCCACATGCAGGTAATATTTAAAAACAAGAGTTATTATTTCGATTAAACCTGAGCACACTCTGACCCAGAGTGTATTCTTGTGCAGAAACAACACCTACAGTATATATTTCATGTTGTTCCTCATATGAAAAGACCACAGTAATTTGCTGTGCTCCAGTTTGTCCAAAGCCTATTAAAAATAGAACTGTTTAAAAACAGGTCACACGTGCGTAAGGTCATAATTTTAAGGAGCCAAAGTAACTTATTAAACAAGCAGGATGCTGTAGGTTTTAGCAGTTATTGTTCTACCCGCATGACAGAATATGTGGTAAAGACTGAAAATAAACTACAGTTCAGATTTTTATAATATCAGTCAGTGCAGCAGTTTAGGCCATTTATGCTATGTTATCACCACATTAATACTTTAAATGCTGTCCATACAGAAGTAATCAAGACTATTCCCCCAATTAAATATTTAAATTAAGTTAGTCTTAATCAGAAACTGTCTCATAAAAAAGAAAAAAGAATCAGACCGTCAGTTCTTACTTTTAGTGCTTGACAACAATTGATATTCAATCTTAAAGCTACATTTCAAGCATAACCTTGGAAGTACTGAGGTGCATACCAAGTCTGACCCCTGTTGAGTTTGCAAGAGCCGCAGAGACAATGCAGTCGGACATTGTGACAGACAGACGGCGAGCTGGTTGAGGAGCACCAGGCTGCTGCTCACAGATTGCGGACAGATTAGGCCTCAGCCTGATTATGCTACAGCCATTCATTTCCCGGCTGCAGTCTGTCACATGATTGATTTGTCCATTTAACCTCTAGAACAGTGAGTGTGCCAGGTGATGGGCCATGTCAAATGAACAAGGGCCCAGCACCCTGCTCCTCCAGAGGGAGCAAGGCCAGAGAGAGAGCACGCAAACTGGAGAAGTAGCGTTTTATTCACAATGCAAAGGTTATTACACATTATTTTAGAAAAGCTGCATTCGGCAGTGTGGGAAAATCAAACATGCACTACGATGTCAGTTGAATCATCCCGCCTGCATCATACCTGCGGTGGAAGTGTGGCTCAATTGATTCAGTAAAAGGATTTGCTAGCCATTTAATATCTGATAATGTTATGTTATTAAAGGCAACAGTGCTTCCACGCTGCCTCCGCTTTCTGCTAACCATGAAAGGAATTGAGGTCAGAGGTTCACTGGGGAAAACCAAACCTCCCACTGCACTTTGTCTTCCAATTCCAATAGGACGGAATCATTTATTGTATGTAAAATGGAGCAACTTGTCCAAAAAAATTATTCTTCAGACATATGTAAATTAGATTTTCGGGGGAACAGCAGAAAGGGAAACATTAAGGAGGTTCTTCTGCTCATTTGAACGAGTTTCCTGTTTGTGCAGGGTGACTCAGACATATGATGCTGGTGCCTGTGTCTACTTTTACTTTGCCTTCAACTACAGAGGACTCAGTGATCCAGTACACGTGTATGAACAAGTGGAGGTGGGTTCAGTTTTATTTTTCTCAACATCACGAAACAAACTATTAAACAAATGAGTCCTAATTGCATTTAATGTGGTACCATGTTGACTCTCCAACAACCAACAGAACAAATGTCAGAATATGGCATTACATAATATATAAAGTGAGTGTTTTTTTTCTTCTTTTCTCTCTCTCTCTTCACAGCATGCAGCTAGAGAGGAGATCCTTGCCAATGGAGGGAGCCTGTCACATCACCATGGAGGTACCCAGAGCTGAGAATTTTCTGCTTAAAATATAGAGGCTGTTTTCTCAAACTGCAGAATGCAGTTGCACATAAATCACAAAAGGCACAGTGATGTCATATTTGGACCTTCTTTTAGGCTGCAATTGAAAGAGTTTTGTACTGAATCGCGATGACAGCATGGTGAGCCTACCCTGCAGCCCTTCCATGCTGGCAAGCTGGCAGCCAGTCGTGCTGTAAATGTGCATTTGGTCGTGGATCTTTCATCGCTTCCTTCACATTTCCAAAATCTGTTCCTGCCACTCAGATGAATGACTCTGACTCGGCTATTTGTTCATTTCAGCAGTGACCAAATGAAACGTGAGCAGGGGAGGGCGGCAAAACAACTCTCCTGGCCCCATCAGGGCTAACCGAAACGGCTGCCTTATCTATATTGCCATCCGCCTCGCTGTTTTCATACATCACTTGAGGCTATTCATCACACCTGTCAAAAACAGTATGCAGTGAATCAGCTGCGATATTAAATCACAATTTTTCCTGAAGGCGGGGACGGGTTCAAAATTAAAAGATTGCTAATAAAAAGGAGGCAGCGGGCCGGGGTAAATGATGCCGCCGTTATCGCCGGCTGTATACTGACCTCCAAACGGTGGCCCGGCCACCCCGAGCGGCACAGGGAGGTGATCGGGGGGGGGGGGGGGTGAGGAGGGGATATTGATGCAGCTCCTGCGTACGAGGCCCATTCTGTAATTGTGATTAATAACAGTGGGGCTCGCTATCTGGGTGCAGACAGGACGGTTTGTCTGCCCACAATCAGCGCTTGACAAATGGAACTAGTTTCTCTGGGTTTTGTGTATCAAACAAAACAGATGTAGTCAAGGATGGTGAGGTGGGAGGCCAGTGGAGAAAATATACATTTTTTTGCGGCCCTGTATTTACAGCAGGTCAGTGTTGTGCTGCGTTGGTGTACGAAAGGGAATCTCTGCGTGTGGATCGCTCTGACCCCTTTCTCTGCAGGACCTAATATTCAGCCAACAGCTCTGTGTGTTGACTGCTCTCCAGGACAAAAACATTTTTAACCTAAAGGAGTCAGATTTCCAAAACTGGCTTTAAAAACATGTTAAATGTTTAAATATTAACCAGTTCTTAAAGAGAGAATACTGGGAGAAATGTCCTCTTTAACTAGGTCACTAGTGTTGCAGCGGTGAAGAGTTGTTGAACATCCATCACTAGGAGAATCATCCATCTATCAACCCTGCACCGCAGCTTCTCACCTAATACTCCAGCTTGGTCATATCACAGGATTGCAGGGCCACTGCCTTACCCTGTCTGTCATGTCCTGACCCCCATTTGTTAGAGAAACCCCATGAGAGCGGGAGCAGGGTGTAGAAGGGGGTGAGGCTCATCCCAGCTTCTTCTCTGAAGGAAGGCCACTGCAGGGTGCCCAGCATCTTCACCTCACCTTGTGGCTTTTGCGGAGCTTCTCTCTCACCTACTCTGCTCACTGGAGTACCACTCAGGTCACTGCTCTGAGGAGATAAAAAGAATGACCTGATTTAGTGAAGTTCCCCATTTGCCATTCGCCCTGAACTTCCCCAGGCTTTTCCACATGGGAGAAATGTCAGTTCTTTGATTTTTTTTTTTTTTTTTTGGTGGGGGGGGGGGTTCTAAAATAGCTACCTGCACTTCTTTGCATGTCTCAGCTGCACACACCAAGCCTGCTGAGATTGATTGCAATAGCAAGCAAAAAAGAGAGAATATGACAAGATAGATGTGTAAATTATCACAGTGATGGAGGCAATGATGCAGTCCCAGCACCTTCTGTTTTCACTCCTATTCCTGAGAGGAGGGAGGGATGGAGGTGGAACAAGGGGAAAGAAGTGGGGAGGTGGTGGTAGAGAGCATGGTACTTTCTTAGTTACTGGGCAGCAGCTGATTGGTCCCCTTGTCACCATCTGGAGATTTGTGTGGTATCAGAGTCCCTAGTGACCCTGCTGTCTGCCCTGTTTTGTCAGGAGACGGGCCTCGCTAGCCTCATGGCTGATCCCCATCTGGGTTTCCTGGCTGGATTCTGATAACATAGTGCTGCAGTGTGTCAGGGTGGCCCCTTTCTCTCATCATACCCTGGGAACACGGGGCTCTTTTCCTACTGGTCCAGAGAGAATCGTGCAGAGTGGGAAAGGAAGGCATGCAAACACTCCCCTTTTTCTTTTTCTTTTTTTTTCTTCGGCCTTTAAATCTTATCTCAAGTGATTGCACTGCTGGTTTCAAGTGTTTACCCAGAGAGAAGCACCTGTTCTGAGCTGCTCTGTTCTCAAATCTATCTTTTTGAGTTTATATAGATTATAGATATCGGGTAGGGTTTTTTTTTTTTTTATAAAGTGGCATGATCTCAAAAGTTAAAATTTACCTACTTCTTATTGCTAATATTTCTGTTGCTTTCTGAACTGTTACTAAAGGATGACTTTTGTGTCGGTCATTTCGTTTTGTTTTTTTTTTCCTCTACGAAAGAAGCCGCTTTCCTTTTCAGTCTTTTTAGTTATAATTATCAGAGTCTGATAATGACTTTTTTAAACTGATTTTTGCAGGTGTTAAAGCTAAAGCAGTTACCAAAATGATCGTTATCGTCACCATTATTATCTCGCGTAGATCAGTGTGTTACTCTAAAGAATTGTGAAAGATGCTTGTCAGTTTCCCAAATCCCACATTATCCCAAAAATATACATTACACTGATGGACAGCAGAGAAACGCTGAAACCCTCACGCTCCCCTTTCTGTGACTACTTCTTTACACCACTTAATGTAGAATTATGAAAACACCAAAATGTCAGTCGTGTCCATCCCCAGTAGCGCCACTCTCATCTTCCTTTTATTGCCAAATATTTAAAAAAAAAAAACTGCTTTAACTTAGTAAAATTTGCTGTTAAATTTTCCCAGTTTAAAAAGTTGCTGGCTCCAATCTCTAGGACCTTGTCAGGTCCAAATGCTGTGGAGTATGTCGGACTGGACAGCTGGCAAAGTAATGGGCACCCTCACTGGGCTTCATGCCGAAGGCAGTCTCACTCCTCAGGTTGGGGGTTTGGACGAAGACGAGGAGAGACCGTGAGGAGCGGCTGAAAGCCAAAGTCCCGCTGACAGAGGGCCATTGTGTTGGTGCTCCACAGTTGGCTATGGCACCCTAATGATGATCAGGCCAGTGTCGGGGCACAGAGCGACGTGCAAGACAACGAAGCACAACACCCTCGCAGGTCAGCTGGAGGAGTGCGCTCGTTGGCACAATGAGACAGAAACACACACAGAAAACGCCCCTGTGACTCTGGAGGGAGGGAATTGGAGGGGAGTGGTGGCTCAAAAAGTGAGGGAGCCGGGGACGGCCTGCTCCAGCCGCCAGCCGGCCCCTCCTCTGGGAACACACAGAGCCTAATGAGTTTGATAGTCTGCTGAGCTCCATAAATCATGCCATGCAAAACATTTCTCCTCTCTGAATAAAAGCATTTATCACCCTCTGTTTATTCACTCACTCTCACAAGATTGATTGGCTCCCAGCAGCCTGCTGAGCAATCAGCCGTGCCGATTCCTCTATTTCTCCCCCTCGGTCGTCTTCCTTGGTTTATTTATTTATTTCTCTTCTCTGTCATTCAGTGGGGAAACTTCGGAAGGAGTGGATGAGAGAGACCGTCTCCGATGTCGGCATGGGGATGCTTAAGTCTGTCAAGGACTACGTGGACCCAAATAACATCTTTGGCAACAGAAACCTCCTCTAATTTAACACTTCTGTCCATCTTTAGTTAACCTTTTTCTAAAAGCATATTGTGCATTTTGCATCAATAGATACTAAATGTGAATTTAAAATGGACACAGATCTTTGTCTTCTCCATCAAATGTGTCATTCAGTGCCATTTAATGATTCACCCAAACCTTTTCTCGCTTTCAGTTTATGTTGCACTTAATCTGCTGTAACAATCATTCTAATCTATGTTGAGGCTCATTTTTACTTTCATCCTCCTGTGATGCAAAAAAAAATCTTTTTTTTTCTTTTTTTTTTTTGTCACATTTGCTTTTGTTTAACTGCTAAAAATCCTTGCCAACATAGCAGAAACAGTTTGTCTTCATGTTCCTCTCATGTTTGTGTCTGTGTGTCTGAAGCTCTGTGCCTTTCTAAAGCTTTTGTCTGCCTTCCCCTCTCCTATTACACACGTGTGTACAGTGAAGTCCCTTTGTGAAGGAAAACAGACTTGGACATGAAGGTTGTCAGTGTCTCCTGTTCATCTTTTCATGCCCTCCTGCCTTCTGTTGCACTGACCAGTTGCCATAAGAGACTAGTTTCTGGTGTGCGTGCGTGTGTGCGTGCCACTGGTGATGACCTTTTTCAAGTTAAATGAGATCTACTATGCTCATATCTAGCTCCACCTTTCTATTCTTGGATTCTACTAGTGGTAGAGTAGCTCTGCACGGTTCACAGGTCACAATAATCCTTATTTATCTTATACTGGGCCTTTGTGTAGCCCCTCAGTTCATCTCAGCCGGCTCTCTTCTGATTGGCTGCCACACACAAGCAGGTGGGTGGAGTTGCTGTTATGACAACATAACCACAATAACCCAGCCATAAGAGAAAATGAGGAAAAAAACATAATGGGTCTTCTTGAGTCCTCCTCCTGCACCATCAAAAGTTCCCCACCTGTAGACGAACTGTATGATTACAAAGACTGATATTATTTCCTTTGTGTTTAGTTTTTTGCACTGATAGCATTAACCTCACATAGTTTTGTTACTGAAAAAGTGAAGTGGGGGCGGAGGGGGGATCAAATAAAAAGCCATTTCAATCATTTGAAGTGTAGGGCCTCTGGATTCTGGTGCTCACGTTGTACCAAAGACTCAACTCATCAGATCATACTGTACACATGTTTGATGTCATGACAACTTACTGCAAAGTTTAACTGTATTTTTTAATTAGCATATGCAAAGATAACCATCTTAAGAGCTCTAAAATGTACATATGTTTGATTTATTACATGTGCTAAAAATTTCTATTAAATGCTTAAACACTTTTTTTTTTTTTTCCTGCCATGTGATTGTATAATTTGTGTTTTTTCCCCCCCAAATTATTCAGCTTGTCAAACAGTTGAATAGGGTATTGTGTAAAAGGTTTTTGGAACAGATACTGTAATGTACCACACTTTGATACTTGACTTGGCATTCATGTTGAAGTAAGGTTCATCTTTCCATTGTAAACTGTGTATGATATTTTCCAGGACCCGCGTGTGCTTTTAGGTCAAAAGAATCCCCCAAAAGTAAAAAAGGTTTGTCCGGGATCCCCTCGTCTGACCTTCTACCCCTTGTGTCAAAAAAAATGTGCGAGAGCTTTTTGAATGTTATGGCTGTACCCTTTTTTGGTCAATTTTCCACTTCTCTTAACAGCATAGTAACTTCTAAGTATGTTTTGTCAATGCTGTTTGTGCAATAAATTAAAGAAAAAATTTCCCAGTTGTGGATTTACAAAAAAAAAAAAAAAAAAAATTATTTTGTTTTCAACATTGTTGCAAGAGCAGAAAACTTTTTCTCATGCATCATCTTAAATTTAGCTCTTCAGTTGTAGTCTTTATTTATGCCGTCAGGCAGTGTTAGGAAGGTCAACAGGAGCCTGAGAGCAGGTTTTTTTTTTTGTTTGTTTGCTCAGCCTTTACCTGCACCATACAGAGCTCAAGGTAAAACAGCAGAGTTTAACAGAGCCTGTCTTTTGCTTCCTGACAGCCTTTTTTTTCTTCTTCTTCTTCTACACACAGGCTCATTTGGGAGTCATCTTCACCCACACAGCCACCCACACACACTGCTGGCTGACGTCAGCACCATAACCATCAACAGCAATAGAGCTCAGCCTTTAACTGTGAAATACACTGCAGCTTTCACAGTCTAATAGTCTTAATAGCCAGAATTGTGTGAATGGATACATCAGATAGAAGACACGAGGGATCTACAGTATAATTAAGTTTATGACTGACTGTCATATTTCCTGATACTAGATTTATATATTTTGTAGCTAATTGCTATCTTCTCACTAACATATTTATATCTTTGTAACCTGACCGGTCTAATGTGTGTTGGGCAGTTTCCGCTCTGCACAAATCCAAATATTTCTCAATGAAACGCTCTGTCGACTGAATTTCATTGAGATTGTTTGTGTGTGAGGATACATTTGTCCACATGAGGTCAGCACTGCTCTGGGAGAAATCACACACACACAAAAAAAATAAATGGTAGGCAGAGTGCATTGGAGGAGAAAAATGTAAATGCTTCAAATATCTCTGATGGAATATTCAGTACTGTGCAAAAGTCTTTTTTTAATGATTTTCTGTGATAATGGGAAATAGGTGAAACAAATTATTTAAATGTGCAAATTTAAATGCAAATACAGTAATATGGCATGACCAGCTTTATTCTTCAACACAGACCAAACTCTTTCTTTCATTTTTCATTTGTTTATGTAGTCTTCAGGAATAGTTCTCCAGGTTTTTTGAAGGACATTCAAAGAGGTACGGGTTCTGCGGAGGCCAATCCATCACTGATAGTGCTCCATTGTGTGTGTTTTACTATCCAGATAGGCTTTTACTGTATTAGCAGTGTGTTTCGGATTATTGACATGCAAAAAAAAAAAAAAGTGGTTTTCTACATTATAATTTCAGCACTTTTGACAAGATCCCCAGCACCACTGGTTGAGGTGCAGACCCAAACCATGACAAAGACTCCCACCCTTCCACTGAGACCATTTCTGATGAGACTTAACAGTAGAACAGAAGATGGATCAGCTGAAGGGCCAGATGCATCTCTCAGGTCCTGTGTCAGGTCTTTTCTGGATTTCTTAAAGACATGATTTTCAGATACTGTTCATCTGCTGTAAATATTTATTTTAGATCTGCCACTTCTTTGTTGTCCACTTGTCCAGTTTCCTCAACATCTTTAATGACACTGCATACTGTGCTGATATATGCTAGATTTTGGCTAAAACCTCTTTGGGAATCATCTTGTTGGTGCACAAATACAATTTTGTGCCTGTCAAACTGTGTTTTTGTTATTTGGTATGTTTCAGAGATTCAACTAAAGACATGGCAGCAAATTATGTGTTTTTGCTAGTAACACAGTGCCTGAAGATATAATCTAAAGTTGTCTGTTATGTTCATTCCGTGAGTCAGTTTATAAATTAATTGTCCTTACAACCAGCAAAAAATTCCTTAGAACTTGGTCATGTACAAGAACCGGACTGAAAATGAGTGAAAAAGCAGCCAGTGTCCCCCCAAAATTTAAAAAACCTTCAGAACGCCTGGAGAACTATTGCTCAAGACCACTTTAATTAAATTAAAGAGAGTCTGTCTCCTTGGAAGCAAATTATAAACTTACCTAAGACTACGTCATTACAATTAAAAGTCAGCTGATATCGTCTTGAATTATTAATCACTGAAAAGGACCTACAAAGAAGAAAAATTATGTTTGTGACTCTTGTACACTGCTCAAAACAATTAAAGGAACACTTTGAAAACATCAGATTTCAATGGAAAAAAAAATGCTGAATTTCTATATTGATATGGACTGGGCAATGTGTTAGGAACGAAAAGGTGATAGAAATTAAAATTATCAACCTACAGAGGGCTAAATTCATCTGTGTGAAAACCCAAGTGAAAAAATGATGCGGCAGGCTCGTCCGTTTTGATGAAATTTCATTGCAGCAACTCAAAATGGTACTCAGTAGTTTGTATGTCCCCACCTACTTGTATGCATGCCTGGCAATGTTGTGGCATGCTCCTAATAAGATGATTGGATGGTGGCCTGACAATCTCTTCCCAGATCAGTAGCTGGCTGTGTACTCTCGCCACATTTGGCCACGCACTGTCATGCCCCAGGAGGAACCCAGGACCCACTGCACAAGTGTAGGGTCTGACAATGGGTCCAAGATTTCATCTCGATACCTAACAGCAGCTTGACTGCTGTTGCGCGTCCCTCCGTAGATATACCTTCCCAGACCATCACTGACCCACCACCAAATCGTTTATCACGAACAATGTTACACCCAGCATAATGTTCTCTACAGCTTCTCCAGACCCTTTCACGCCTGTCACATGTGCTCAGGGTGAACCTGCCCTCTGTGAAAAGCACAGGGCCAGCAATGATGGACCTTCCAATTCTGGTATTCTATGGCAAATGCCAATCAGGCTCCACAGTGATGGGCAGTGAGCACAGGGCCCACTAGAGGACATCGGGCCCTCAGGCCACCCTCATGAAGTTTGTTTCCAATTGTTTGGTTAGACATTCACACCAGTGGCCTGCTGGAGGTCATTTTGTAGGCCTCTGGCAGTGCTCATCCTGCTCCTCCTTACACATAGGAGCAGATACCTGTCCTGCTTGTGTGATAAGGATCTTTTACAGCCCTGTCCAGTTCTCCTAGAGTAACTTCCTGTTCCATGCTCTTGAGACTGTGTTGGAGACACAGCAAACCTTCTGGCAATGGCATGTAGTGATGTGCCATCCTGGAGGAGTTGGACTACCTGTGCAACCTCTGTAAAGTCCAGATATCACCTCATGCTACCAGTACTGAAACTGACCCTAGCTGAAAGCAAAATTAGTGAAAAAACAGAATAGATGAGGAAGGAAAAATGTCAGAGGCCTCCACCTGTAAAACTATTCCTATTTTGGGGGTTGTCTGATTGTTCCCCTCTAGTGCACCTGTTGTTAATTTCATTAACACCAAAGCAGCTGAAACTGATTAATAACCCCCTCTGCTACTTATCTGACCAGATCAATATCCCAGAGGTTTAATTGACTTGATGCTATACTCTGATTAACAAGTGTTCCTTTAATTATTACCAAATTATGACAGATGATACATTAATGTAGAAACAGCATTCCACTGCATTTTGTTGGGTAGTATATAAAAATTAATCTTTTAAAAGTAGTTAATTAAAGATGTCTTCATTGTATTTCAGTATAAAAAGTATAAAATGGAAAAAAAAAAGAAGAATAAATATCTAAAATATGTACTTGATTATAGCAGATCAGCTTCAAAATGGACCACCACAACGAAGTTTGATGTCAGAGTAAACCAGAGCACATGTAGCAGCAGTTTTTATTTAAACTCTCGACAGAAACATTGCACATTTGTCTTTCCATGCCTTAGGTTTCTTTCAGTTTAGCCTGCCACGAACAAATCCAGAGTCCAAACTGGGAGAGGAAAGAAGAAACACAAAAAGCACGTTACACTGCGGAGAAGATGAGTAGAGTTAGCCATGTCCGGAGACCTAATTGAAAAATAGAACAGTGATATTTATAGGTAAATCACGTAACATGATGCAATAGAATTTAAGTCATGCATTTCCGATGAGATAAAGTGTTTACTGATGAAAATACGAGGTATTTCTTGGCTCACTTGTTTGCTACATCCTTAGCAAGTGGTTGACTTTAATACTGCATAAAGACATGCAATTTAAAAAAAACAAAAAAAAAACAAAACAGTCTGGTTGACTTCAATTTAGCTCTTCAACTAAAATACAGAGCACACAGATCCATGCCACACAATGTGCACAGTCACGTTTTAAACTCCAATTAACAAAAGCTACAACACAATTCATAAGGCAAACCCCCGCCCCAAAATAAAAATTATTATACTTTTGATAATAATTTAAATGATATCAAATTTAAAGCCCAACCAATATGGCAAATGCTGGCCTCTTACAGATACGTAAGTAGAGTGTATTTGTTTTCTGTTATATGCTGATATGATTTATTTAAATGTTTTTTTCAGAACATAATTGGTAAAAAGATGTTTGGGGTAATTTATCACATAGTTTGTCCAGCAGGGCGGCTCCAACGCCATTGTTTAGACAAGTCTCTGGACTGTGCAGCTGCACAAGCAGAGCACACATCTCAGCTAAGCACAAAGTGGTGTGAAGCCAATGCGAAAGTGCCTTGAATAACCAGTAGGGGGGCAAATCCAAATCTCCTCAATGGGTGGGGAAAATCTCAACTTTGCATGAACGAACATCGTCACATATACAGTGATTATTAACATCTATATTAAAAAAAACAAAAACATTTCTTTTAAATCCCAGTCTTTTGATTTTTGTATTCACTATCCCCGTGCGAATGCGATGTTACGTTCTCCGTTTGCATTTTTTTCACATCACAGTCAATGAAGGATTTGAAAACGCGCCACACGCCTGGCCTAGTATTAAATAAATCATACAGTTCAGTTGGTAAATTAAAATCATCATTGGAGGGTGACTTGTCAATCACATGCTGATAGCCAACGAGTGCTCAGTGTCTCTCAGAGCAAGAGGCAGATCTGGTAGATCTGTCAGATCTGCCTCTTGCTCATCATTTCTGCCTAAAACACTCAAGGCTTCAAAACAGGAATTCACTAACTAATGGATGACTCAATGAGGGCTACGTCCATCTTTTATATACAGACTAAGTGTGGAGTCAAGTGGGATTCTCAATATATCAGTGATGGAAATTTTTACTTCCTCATTATTCATATAGGTCCCAAAAAATACAGTAATAAATGAGCTCTAATCTAAATAAATGTATTTGACTACATGTCATGTTATTGTCTTGGGGGTCTGGAGATTTTTTGTGAAAAGCATCATGCAGTTGGTAGCCTTTGTGAACTTTAGAAAAGGCTGAAATTAGATTAAAACATTTCATATTTTAGTAAATACCCTTAACTGCTACAGACAGGTTTGCATAAAGACAATAAACAAGGATAAACAGCCATATTCACTGCTTTCCCATGTTTGTAGTTTTTATGCTAATCTAAGCTCTAATCACCTGCTGGATGAAGCCTTCAATTCAATAACCATGAATGCTAAGGATCTTCCGATCAAACGGATTGGCTATTAGCAAAAAAAAAAAAAGGGCTAGTTGTTAAAATGTCCAACCATGGCTTTTGATATTAAATAATATTTTATTTTAGGTAATGTGATATCAGAACAGCTTCATCAAGGCACATTGTGTGTGTGTGTGTGTGTGTGTGTGCCCAGCATTTATAAAACTGGGCAAAATATATTTCTGTTTATGGGGGGTCAAGACATTAACTGCAGTCATTGGTTTTTATGGCAAAAAATACACCATGGTTCAACATGGATTTCCATATTATCTAAGAGCCTCAGCAAGGAGGCCATGCATTTTTCATTAGGATCCTAAAACAAGGCACAGGAAGAGAGGGAGCAGGAATTCAATTTGCATTGCAAGCATTGTCACAGGTCCTTTTTGTTCCTACACCCCTTTAGGCCTTTAGAAATTCTACACCCACATTACAATCAAAACCAATCCTTATTCTTTTCAATAACTTAATAGCCTATTTACAGATTTACAAAATAAATAAATAAATCTTTTACTCTGGACAGAAAAGTGAGCAGTAAGGGGGTGCCAAAAGCAAAACAAACCACAGCAAAGACAAACATTCCTCTCCTATTTTCTCCATGCCTTTGCTGAAAATCTGTACACCGCCATGAAACAGTTGGTGTTAGCTCACTGGCTGACATGTTGACACAGTGGTTTGAGTTTCCTTTCTCACGTGGTGTCATCAGCTGATTTGTGGCTGCTCCGACAAGCTTGCCAAACACAGCTCTGTCACCCTTCAGCACGGGGAATCTGAAGGCAGCAGAAAAACCTCTATGATAGTGCCACACTCAAGTCTGAAGCTCATCTCTAGTAGCAAAAAAGCGATCAGGAGCAGAGCCCAAGAATCTCTGCATGCACTGCACTTCCTCTTTTGCAGGCTGCATTTAGGAGGAAATAAGCCTGGGAAATCAGCTCAGAAGCTCAGCAGCAGAAACTAACTAGTTGCTTTAGATGGTGATCCGTCAGCACTGCCGCTGCAGCAGGGTGTGCTGCCAGTTTTGGCCACGGTGCAGCCACTGGTTTCTGTGCTGTCACCACTGCAGGGGCTCGCGGGTGCAGAAACACTCTGGCCACGTTGTCTCTTCCTGTTCAGTTCCTCCCAGTTGGCCCTGTTAGCTTTGATCATGTCAAGCATCGGGTGAAGTTTAGGATTCAACTTGACCAGAGTCTAGAGAGAAAGATGGGGAAAAAAATGAATTAGCACTTACAGTAGGTTACATGTGTTTGCAACTGCAAGATAATGCTAAAAACAAAATAATGCCAGTTTTTGGGGTTAAAGGGTTAAATACAATACATAAAAGACAAACCACTAGTTAAAAAAAAAAAAAAGAGTTCTTTCAGTATACAGGGAAAGTTCTTAGTTTGGTCCTGATTCAAAGATTTGGACAAATTAAAAAAAAAAAAGAACAAGCACTTGACCCAGCCAGTAATTTTCTGTCACTTATGTGGATTCAGGTGACAGGGGCAGCAGTCTAAGCAGAGAAACTCAGACCTCTCTCTCCCCCCACCCCCCTCCTTCAACTCATCTGGGGAAACCCCAAGGCATTCCCAATCTCTCCAGCATGTCCTGGGTCTGCCCCCAGGGACTCCTCTCCTCAGAGGCATCCAGCAGGCATCCTGGTCAGATGCCTGAAACACCATCAACTGGATCCTTTCGACGTGGACGAGTAGCAGCTCTACTCTCAGGCCCTCCTGAATGACCAAGCTCCCCACCTCTAAGGCAGAGCCCAGCCACTCTTCCAAGGAAACGCATTTCCTAAATCTCAAAAAGTAGAATCAGATATACTGGTGTACTGTTGCTAGCTTCCAATATTGTTTTGATACAGAATAACATTTTTATTCTGTTTGTGTTTTACAAAACCAATGCTTTGGATGCATTTGCAGTCTTTTATTTTGCACAACAGCCAGAACATTTTTTTTTTTCATCCAGATAGTTAAAATAGTATATTTGTTTAAACTGGCTCAGGCTGGGGCTAGAGAAGCTGCACATTATTCATTAAATGCATTATATGGGCAAACAAATGAAACAATAGAGAGGGAACACCTGACTACAATAACAGCAACACACAGCCAGTTCATAGCTGCAGTCCATTAAATGGCTGGTTTCTAAAGATTAGAAGCACATGTATGACTGAGATTAGTTGCCTTTGTCATTTTTCTGCACTGAGCTGCTTGTGGCAATGTAGTCAGAGCTGTCACCCACTGTTTAATAAATTACCTGCAAGACAGGACTCTATTTTTCTAACATTGTCTACTGAGTGTCCAGGGCAGTCAGCCAGTATAATTAGTTATTATTTCATTAATCTCTTTTTGATGCAGAACTGTAACAATTGGATATATCTCCAACTCACAAAGCAAGATTGGTTTTTTTTACATTTATATGGGAGTCATATGGGAAGAATTTGTAAAAACTGCTAAATAGTGTTTAGCCTTAATACTGTACGCTGACACAGGGGTTTATTCTAAGCAAGGGAAGCGGGGGAAATATTAACTAAGTGAGCTTTAAATGAAGGTGGCCAATTTGAGATGCATTTACGAACAAAGGCTGCATTCTCTATATCAACATTTAACACATTAGTGTAGGTGGTTGAGTAGAAAACAGCTCTGTGGAGTGGCCAAGTCCAGACACTGTTTACTTTATTAGAAAACAGCCGTGTGCCCACTTTTAATCATGAAGTATTCATAATATATTAAATGTATTTGCTGTGTGCTGCTGAATAAAAAGCAGTTTTCCTGTGATACTGAATAACATTAGAGGACTAGTTTCTGGTTTTGCTCAAATTTTATCTTTATATAATATAATATAATATAATATAATATAATATAATATAATATAATATAATATAATATAATATAATATAATATAATATAATATGGAGCTGAAATGCTGTTATCTGATTATCAAATGATCATTTTTCTTGGTGGCTTCAGCTTCTCAAATGTGATGCAGTTGTTGACTTTGACTGTTAAGGCTCACAATGGGTCTTTGGGGTGTGACTTCAAACAGAAACACAACTGCTCTGCACACAGAAAAGACAAAAAGCCCTTGTGATTTATTTCTATCTGATCAACAAACATATTGATACTTGAGTAAATGAAGCCCGAATTTAACAACTGCCTTTCTCTCTGACATGCAGAATGTGTGGCCACCGACTTCAACGTCTACTTCAAGTGTTATTTCAGCCAAAATGACTCTTTAGGATTTCACCTTTTATTGATGTCATAAAAATCCATGACTAGAAACTGAAACTGAGAGTTTAGAGTGTTTGGAGCCTGGAGGAAGGGTACACCCTGGACAGGTCACCAGCCTGTGTCTGTGCCACACCACTGCACCACCATCAGCAACTGCTGTTACTGTACATGGCAGGATAAATGTATACAGTGTATCACAAAAGTGAGTACACCCCTCACATGTCTGCATACATTTAAGTATATCTTTTCATGGGACAACACTGACAAAATGACACTTTGACACAATGAAAAGTAGTCTGTGTGCAGCTTATATAACAGTCTTCATATAGAGCAACAATTTGTCTTTTAAGATCCTCAGAGAGTTTTTGCCATGAGGTGCCATGTTGGAACTTTCAGTGACCAGTATGAGAGAGTGTGAGAGCTGTACTACAAAATTGAACACACCTGCTCCCTATGCACACCTGAGACCTAGTAACACTAACGAGTCACATGACATTTTGGAGGGGAAATGACAAGCAGTGCTCAATTTGGACATTTACGGGTGTAGTCTCTTAGGGGTGTACTCACTTTTGTGATACACTATATATATATATATATATATATATATATATATATATATATATATATATATATATATATGTACACAAAATGACTTTTAATCACAGTGACTGCATGTACCCCACATAAGGCAATCATTTTTACATTTTCTACAAAACCTGAGTTCAGATTAAATTTGTCTCATCTGCAGTTTAAACGAGGGGGGTTTTCCGGAGAAACACATTATCCCTCTTTCCATGTAGTATAAACCTTCTGTGGCACATCCTCACTGGTCTGCACAGCTTCATTATTCCACTAAGGAAAACTCAGAAGAGAAGAGAGACACTGTCATATGGTGGGGTATGAAGATGGAAGGTTATATAATGGAGGATTAATATTCCAGAAAGTAGCGAGTCACCACCAGGAGAAGGAGATCAGCGAGATCAAGCACGAGATCTCTTCCGCCCACGGATAAAAACCCTGCTGCCTCTGAACTTCCTCTGTTCTCCCCGTTGCAAGTTTAATTGGCAGCAGCATGATCGTGAGCTCCATATCTGCATTCTCCAAACATCAGCTTTTTACATGAGGCAGTGTAGGAGACAAACTCCCCCCCAATTCAGACAACACACACAGCTTTGATGCATTTTATCTACACTTCCCTGACAGTAACAATGGCGTAACCAGAGCCTGGCAAAAATTAGGCTGCTCTAACTTTTGACACTGATCCCGGGTTAATGCGGTAGATGCGCGGATGATCTACGGTTTGTTTTCTTCTCATGATGACTAAGAGTAATGTGTGCAGTATGTGTAGTTTAACAGCAGGAAAAGCAGAGGAAAAGGCCCGGTGCTGTAAAAATGAATGATATGTTTTATCCTTGATTCCTTTAACAACTCTTCTTGTGTCTGACTTTCATGAATTTAACTCCAGCACGTCTCATCTTTTAACAGACCTGATCTCACCAGTAAGTCAGCCTTTTTCCTTCCTCCCACACAGCCGCCGCTGCTGGCAGTGGGAGGGGCAGTGAGTCTCTGTTGATGTCATTCAGAAACACATGCACATACACATTACTATACCAGCAAGGACAGAGTATTGAGTTCCATTAGCTCCCTGAAAGATAACCACTATCTCTAACTCTGATCCTAATATTTGCTCAAGAATTGTCTATAAATGACATCAGGTTTTTGGTTTGTTTTGTTTTTTGGTGTGTCATTCCTTGCTAATTTCATTACTTTACAGTGAACCCCAACGCACACTGTCTTGCTGAGACGCTTCAACCCGACTTACATCACAGCTCCATTCACACACTCGACTACCTCTCGCACTGAGGAAGTGCACACTCACTCTGCTATTCTCAAAAGAGCAGGATGCAACCTTGACGTTGTTCCAGACCTTTCAATAAAAAAAAGCATTTCTTTTTCAGCAAGAAATCTGTTGCTGCATAGAAAGTTGAATAGCTGTTGGTGACAGTTTCATTGCTGGCGTCAGTGGAGGACAATAACGGGCGAAGGACGGTGACTACTGATGTCAGAGGCGGATGTGTGACAAGCGGCACACAATGAAGGCCAGAGAGCGACGGATCTTCAAGCATTACCTCGTACAGCGGAGAGCAGATTCCATCAATCCATTCCAGCTGAAGCCCTGGCAACTCATCCTTCCTGTTTCGGTCAAAAATGGCCTGAAACACAAAAGGCAGAATTTATTTACATCTATATCAGTGCTCACGCTGGAGAAACAAAAGCTACAAGTTAGGCTCACAGTCTCTAAAGTGCTGCTGTTCCTGCTTTTGTTAAAAGAAAATTCTCAATCAGCTCTCAAGACAACTGAGTTTATTTTCTATTCCCCCTCATTCTTCTGCAGCCAGAATTTAAGAGCCTCTGCCGAGGCTGTACTTCAGAGATAGTTACTGGGCTATGACTTAGAAGTTAATATTTAATTTCCAACACCCACACACAGAGCGGTAAAGGTTTGACACAAGCAGCAGACCTGAGGCTACTGAATTAGTTATTTCAGAGAGGAGGCAATGTGGCCGGGCTCGATTACTCAACAGCCATTAATTGCATGCGGAAAAGCTGTCTGTTTTCCCCTTTTAAGGACTTCCAACACATTTCAAGCTCAAAAACTCCTCAGTCAAACAGACAGTGCTCTGTTGCTAATAAAAAAAAAAGGAAAGGAAAATGTATTTTCTAGTAAAGTTACATTACACCAAACTAGCCTGTATTTTGAGCTGAATGAATAAAAAGGTCAGTATTTGCTTTGAATGCAGGGGGGGGGGGGGTGTCTTCTCTTGTTTTTTTAAGAATGACTGTAAATATGTCCACAGTTTCCTTTTGGCACAAGCGAGTGGAGCGGTCAAGCTGACCATGTACTTTTCTCACACTGTGAGACGCAAGCTCTCCACGTTTCCTAAAAAGTCGGTATGCGCAGCAACTGCAGCGAAAATCTATCTTCAGCATCATCAGCTCTTAGAGGTCACAGAGGGGGAAAGAAACTGCAAAAAGGCACAAAACCAAAGCTGGCTCAGTTTACTCACAGAGGGTGTGAGTTTCAGCTCCAATCTCTCTCTGTCGCCTTGCTCAAAGAACTCGCTCGTCACCAGCTCAGCCACCTGAAGAGAGCGAATTCAATAATGTGCTAATTCAGTCAACTAAGTGATTAATCGCCAATTACGCCTCAAGTGACTATATCTATCAGAGAAAAGCAGCAGATTCTCACAATTTCTGAGAAGCAGCTTGTTAAACATTTTGCATGCTTGCTTCAAAATGCTTTAAATGATCATTTGATTATGAAAATAGCTGCTGCTTCTTTTTGTTGCTGATCAGTCATATCAGTTCTACATGAATGGATTTGAAATACATCCATACTTGTGTGGCCTGTGTTATTATGCACATTCACGCTGTATTTGTCACCTTTCGCGATATTTCCCAGGGCTTGGTAACAGCACCGAGATCGCATGCTGTCATCATCATGGATCTGAGAAGATAAATTTATTTTAGGCAGCATAAAATCAAATTCAATCTGATTTGAATGCATCTATTTTAAAAGAGCAAAAGCACAGATTACCTGCACATGTCTCTATGTGCCTTCACATTCCAGTTGTACTCTCCATTGCTGACCAGCTCAAAGAACATGTTTCTATTCCTGAATGAAAACAACAAATCTTCATATGCGCATGCAAGTTACATAAAAGCCACAAGGGGGCGGTGTTACCTATAAGAAACCCATTGCAAGCTGTGCACAGATATAGGCTCTGTGGGTGTCAGTGTACTTCACTGTAAATTTGTCAGGGCTCCGTGAACATCTCATTAACAGTTTAATAAGCAGTGATTTTTTTTTATTTATTTTTTTTTTAGCAGAACATACTCAAAGTAAAGTGTGAGGTCTGTGGCCAGAATGGACTGTTTCAGCAGCTGCATGAGGTCACTGTATTCTGTGGACGAGAGGTTGGAGAAGATATTGTGACCCTGTGGAGACACACACACAGAGAGACAGCATGATAAAGAAAATGTATGCCACTTTTCTAAAAGCACACAAAGAGCCTGAAACAAAGGACTGCTGTCCCTAGACATGAAGCATTAGTTCCATTTCTGTGATCTGCTACATGATTTTAAGATGTGCAAAAATGTGTCACTGGATATCCAAACTAAAGCAGCTCACATGATAGTGGTGGGGGATATCTTACAAAAATGATGACTCCATCTTAACATTTCCTGTACAGTTAATTTTTTCATTCATGACAGTAATAACTACTATTTGATTTTTAGTCCCAAATGTCAACTCCAAATAATCCAAACTCATCTGGGCTTGCTCATGCGTAGCCTTTAACAAAGGTTTGGACTAAAATTAGTTACCAGCTGCATGCCAAAATAAGCTTTTGTCAACTAGAAAGGTGACACAGAGATCGAGGAAACTACTGTTCT
Source organism: Archocentrus centrarchus (assembly GCF_007364275.1). NCBI lineage: Eukaryota > Metazoa > Chordata > Actinopteri > Cichliformes > Cichlidae > Archocentrus > Archocentrus centrarchus. The sequence continues at coordinate 18,778,418 of NC_044366.1, forward strand.
TGTCTGGTCCCAGCCTTTTGAACTGCTGCGTCAGCTTTTTTGTGATTTAAAGAAAAAAAATTCCAGTCATTTTGTATGCCGGTACTAATAATACTGCTTCTACTGCTACTACTATCAATAATAATACACACTCAAGTGTTACTTTAGTGCAGTGCACAAATAACGCACTCATAATGGAAAAAGTTGAGCCTGTGGTCCACTACTTTCTGCTTAAATCCCACAGTGCAGTGTGTCCCAATTAAAAGGGAACTCCAACAATTTAGGACAGAAAATCCTGTGTTCAGGTCTTAGGGGTGCTAATACATATGTGGAAAAACATATACGGGCCAGTTTGTGGCTACAAGAGAGAGCTGACTTTCTAGTTCAGTTTCATTTTACTTATATGGTTCCAAGTATTACAGAGAGATCGCCAGTGTTGTGTATGTCAGCACCAGAAAGAGCGGAAGAGTGGAGAGGTTTAAAAATCAGGGATTTTGAAAAAAGTGCGCTTACTACACCTGGCCCTCATCTCTGTTTGAAGTTTAAGATTCGAGGCTACCATTAAACCACTAACTCACCTAAATCTCTGACCAAATTGTCAGTTCATATGGAAATTAAAGCCATATAAAACTCCACCACTGTGAGGAGTTTCTATTTTATTGGGAGAGGTGAACAAGGGAACAAAAGAGTGATTTTGCTTTTTCTTTTTTACAATGTGTCAAAACGTCATAATAAAGGGCCTATTTGCACAATGAAGCCATGATGGTAGGAAGAATAGTTATAATAAAAGTGATCACATTAATATCCACTCTCCTCTAAAATATGGTTTGTAATTAGCAAAGTTTTTTTTTTAAATGTTGATCATCAACGTTTTCCCTTCCACAACCTGAACTCTAAAAACTGTGCCAACGTGCTTGTAATTCCCTTCATCAGCTCATGGGTTCATATGAAATATTGAACTGCATAACATCAGTAACACAAAGGACATCTCTCATTCTGTCACAACTGGAGCAGATGAAGGGGGGAGGCGACCGAAATAGAATGACTAGCGGGAACCAAGAGATACAAAAGGAAGTGAGTGACGTTTAAAAGTTTACAATTTTATTAATGGTTTGTGCGGGCTGGCGGATTGAATTTGAGCTCTAGCGTCGACTTGAATTAGCCCCGCTGTTCATTTATATGCTAATGAACTAAGGACAACAGTAGTTCAACCCCAGTATCAACACACACCATTATGATATTCCAAGCAAACATTTGTCAGCTTACTGTGTTGTCAGCACCATGATAATGAAGCCTGTGGAAACTACCACTAAGCCTCGCCTCAGCTGCTCCCTCAAAACGTCTTCAATTACAACTTCACGGAATCCAGTCACCTGGTAAAATGTCTCTCTCAACCAATTACCACAGAATCCATCATCTCTGTAATTACACTGATTTGAGGGCAGCATGAGCTATCTGTTTATTCGCTCACGTGTAGCAGACAATGCACACTGCTTGGCTGCCTTCAAGCACTGTGAGTAGAAACTCCTTTTTCTTTTTTTTTTCTATGGAAAATGGCCTTTAGCATTTTTTATTCATTTGGGCTGCCAGAGAGTAAAGAGCTACATTATTTGCACAGAAGTTTGACAGCAGTGAAACACGTGATTTCTACACAGTTGAGTATTGTCATGGTAAAAGGTAGGTACAAGTCACATTATTTCAAGAGTGTACTACATTTTAGGTAGTGCACCTATTTGCTTTCTTGCTGAGATCAGTACCCTTTCTGTTAATATAATAACCCATCATCGTCTGCTATCAGCAGGAAAACAGCCTGCATTTGTCCTGAAGTGTCTGCTGGTTGGCTGACACCCTTACAGTACCATGAAATCTCTAAACTAAGGCAACTTTTACTTTGAATAGAGTCATTTAAGTCATTTTCCCCTGCTTCTAGTTATTAGGTGAGGCTAACTGTCTACTGGCTGCAACTTTATGTGACTGGTGCAAATCTTTTAGTTCTCATGTAACTCACTGCAAGCAAACAAGTCAGTTTCCAGTACTGTGCCAAAGTCTTGAGTCACCCCTCGTTTCTTTATATTTTGATAGAGAAATGGGAAAGTAGTGCAGTGATTTGTTGAAACATGCAAACGTGTACAAGGAAAATACAGTATATGAGGCAAAAGCAGAGTTTGTACAATTCTAACATGCTTAAAAGTCAATAATTGGTATGACCGCCTTTATTCTTCAGCACAGCCTGAACTCTCTTAGGCAGCTTTCTTATCATTTCTTTACGTAGTCTTCAGGAATAGTCTCCAGACTATTGCCAGTGCTTTCCAGACGGTATTTCATGCTGGATCAAAATCTGATGGTACTTTTCTGCATTCATAATTCCATCAATTTTGACAAGATCTCCAACACCACTGGCTGAAATGCCGCCCCAAACCATGACAGAGCCTCCACCGTGTTTTACAGCAGGCTGTAGACACTCACTGCTCTACCTCTCTTCTGAACTTCTCCGTACATGCTGACAACAATTTGAACCAAAAATTTCAAATTTGGATTCATCACTCCATAAGACCCGTTGCCAATGATTTTCAGTCTAGTTCTTGTGTAACTGGGCATACCTCATCCTTTTCTCCCTGTTTCCCTTCCTGAAGAATGACTTTTTCAGTGAACACTAGATGGATCGACTGAAGGTCCAAATGCATCTCCACTTTTCCAGTTGCCTAATATTTTAAGGACACACTGTGCACCACGCAGAGATATGCCAACTTTTCATCTAATGGCTCTTCGGGAATTACCTATTTAATGCAAAAATACCATTTTCTCTGAAATACAATTTATTAATACTATTTTAATTTTGGTAAATATATTAGGCTTTCGGTACAATGAAAAGTAACAGCAATTTGAGTAATCAATGCACTGAAATATTACAGTACCGTGAAAAAGTCCATAAAGAGATTCTGACTGTTGGCTCATTTTGAATCCTTACTGTTGATCTGTATTACTAAAGAGTGCC